>NW_027462470.1:0-60322 GCF_050947455.1 Rhinoderma darwinii
ACGCTCGATCTTGGTTATTTTCGCTTTCGCGGCTGGCAGTAAAAGAACCATGTTTCTGTGAATAACTCCTGAACCGTAAGTCCTAGACGCTCGCTCTTGGCTGCATTCGATTCAGCTCGTGGCAGCCAGTCTAAAAAACACTATCTTGGACTTCTCTGCATGTTTCCCAGGCGAGCAATTGGCAGCATGTTCAGAACCATGTTTCTGTGAATAACTCCTGAACCGTAAGTCCTAGACGCTCGCTCTTGGCTGCATTCGATTCAGCTCGTGGCAGCCAGTCTAAAAAACACTATCTTGGACTTCTCTGCATGTTTCCCAGGCGAGAAATTGGCAGCATGTTCAGAACCATGTTTCTGTGAATAACTCCTGAACCGTAAGTCCTAGACGCTCGCTCTTGGCTGCATTCGATTCAGCTCGTGGCAGCCAGTCTAAAAAACACTATCTTGGACTTCTCTGCATGTTTCCCAGGCGAGCAATTGGCAGCATGTTCAGAACCATGTTTCTGTGAATAACTCCTGAACCGTAAGTCCTAGACGCTCGCTCTTGGCTGCATTCGATTCAGCTCGTGGCAGCCAGTCTAAAAAACACTATCTTGGACTTCTCTGCATGTTTCCCAGGCGAGAAATTGGCAGCATGTTCAGAACCATGTTTCTGTGAATAACTCCTGAACCGTAAGTCCTAGACGCTCGATCTTGGCGGCATTCGTCTCAGCGCCTGGCAATTAGTATAGGAGCACTGTGTTTGACTTCTCTGGATGTTTCCCAGGCGAGTTATTGACAAGTAAATCCTAGACGCTCGATCTTGGTTATTTTCGCTTTCGCGGCTGGCAGTAAAAGAACCATGTTTCTGTGAATAACTCCTGAACCGTAAGTCCTAGACGCTCGCTCTTGGCTGCATTCGATTCAGCTCGTGGCAGCCAGTCTAAAAAACACTATCTTGGACTTCTCTGCATGTTTCCCAGGCGAGCAATTGGCAGCATGTTCAGAACCATGTTTCTGTGAATAACTCCTGAACCGTAAGTCCTAGACGCTCGCTCTTGGCTGCATTCGATTCAGCTCGTGGCAGCCAGTCTAAAAAACACTATCTTGGACTTCTCTGCATGTTTCCCAGGCGAGCAATTGGCAGCATGTTCAGAACCATGTTTCTGTGAATAACTCCTGAACCGTAAGTCCTAGACGCTCGCTCTTGGCTGCATTCGATTCAGCTCGTGGCAGCCAGTCTAAAAAACACTATCTTGGACTTCTCTGCATGTTTCCCAGGCGAGCAATTGGCAGCATGTTCAGAACCATGTTTCTGTGAATAACTCCTGAACCGTAAGTCCTAGACGCTCGCTCTTGGCTGCATTCGATTCAGCTCGTGGCAGCCAGTCTAAAAAACACTATCTTGGACTTCTCTGCATGTTTCCCAGGCGAGCAATTGGCAGCATGTTCAGAACCATGTTTCTGTGAATAACTCCTGAACCGTAAGTCCTAGACGCTCGCTCTTGGCTGCATTCGATTCAGCTCGTGGCAGCCAGTCTAAAAAACACTATCTTGGACTTCTCTGCATGTTTCCCAGGCGAGCAATTGGCAGCATGTTCAGAACCATGTTTCTGTGAATAACTCCTGAACCGTAAGTCCTAGACGCTCGCTCTTGGCTGCATTCGATTCAGCTCGTGGCAGCCAGTCTAAAAAACACTATCTTGGACTTCTCTGCATGTTTCCCAGGCGAGCAATTGGCAGCATGTTCAGAACCATGTTTCTGTGAATAACTCCTGAACCGTAAGTCCTAGACGCTCGCTCTTGGCTGCATTCGATTCAGCTCGTGGCAGCCAGTCTAAAAAACACTATCTTGGACTTCTCTGCATGTTTCCCAGGCGAGCAATTGGCAGCATGTTCAGAACCATGTTTCTGTGAATAACTCCTGAACCGTAAGTCCTAGACGCTCGCTCTTGGCTGCATTCGATTCAGCTCGTGGCAGCCAGTCTAAAAAACACTATCTTGGACTTCTCTGCATGTTTCCCAGGCGAGAAATTGGCAGCATGTTCAGAACCATGTTTCTGTGAATAACTCCTGAACCGTAAGTCCTAGACGCTCGATCTTGGCGGCATTCGTCTCAGCGCCTGGCAATTAGTATAGGAGCACTGTGTTTGACTTCTCTGGATGTTTCCCAGGCGAGTTATTGACAAGTAAATCCTAGACGCTCGATCTTGGTTATTTTCGCTTTCGCGGCTGGCAGTAAAAGAACCATGTTTCTGTGAATAACTCCTGAACCGTAAGTCCTAGACGCTCGCTCTTGGCTGCATTCGATTCAGCTCGTGGCAGCCAGTCTAAAAAACACTATCTTGGACTTCTCTGCATGTTTCCCAGGCGAGCAATTGGCAGCATGTTCAGAACCATGTTTCTGTGAATAACTCCTGAACCGTAAGTCCTAGACGCTCGCTCTTGGCTGCATTCGATTCAGCTCGTGGCAGCCAGTCTAAAAAACACTATCTTGGACTTCTCTGCATGTTTCCCAGGCGAGCAATTGGCAGCATGTTCAGAACCATGTTTCTGTGAATAACTCCTGAACCGTAAGTCCTAGACGCTCGCTCTTGGCTGCATTCGATTCAGCTCGTGGCAGCCAGTCTAAAAAACACTATCTTGGACTTCTCTGCATGTTTCCCAGGCGAGAAATTGGCAGCATGTTCAGAACCATGTTTCTGTGAATAACTCCTGAACCGTAAGTCCTAGACGCTCGCTCTTGGCTGCATTCGATTCAGCTCGTGGCAGCCAGTCTAAAAAACACTATCTTGGACTTCTCTGCATGTTTCCCAGGCGAGCAATTGGCAGCATGTTCAGAACCATGTTTCTGTGAATAACTCCTGAACCGTAAGTCCTAGACGCTCGCTCTTGGCTGCATTCGATTCAGCTCGTGGCAGCCAGTCTAAAAAACACTATCTTGGACTTCTCTGCATGTTTCCCAGGCGAGAAATTGGCAGCATGTTCAGAACCATGTTTCTGTGAATAACTCCTGAACCGTAAGTCCTAGACGCTCGATCTTGGCGGCATTCGTCTCAGCGCCTGGCAATTAGTATAGGAGCACTGTGTTTGACTTCTCTGGATGTTTCCCAGGCGAGTTATTGACAAGTAAATCCTAGACGCTCGATCTTGGTTATTTTCGCTTTCGCGGCTGGCAGTAAAAGAACCATGTTTCTGTGAATAACTCCTGAACCGTAAGTCCTAGACGCTCGCTCTTGGCTGCATTCGATTCAGCTCGTGGCAGCCAGTCTAAAAAACACTATCTTGGACTTCTCTGCATGTTTCCCAGGCGAGCAATTGGCAGCATGTTCAGAACCATGTTTCTGTGAATAACTCCTGAACCGTAAGTCCTAGACGCTCGCTCTTGGCTGCATTCGATTCAGCTCGTGGCAGCCAGTCTAAAAAACACTATCTTGGACTTCTCTGCATGTTTCCCAGGCGAGCAATTGGCAGCATGTTCAGAACCATGTTTCTGTGAATAACTCCTGAACCGTAAGTCCTAGACGCTCGCTCTTGGCTGCATTCGATTCAGCTCGTGGCAGCCAGTCTAAAAAACACTATCTTGGACTTCTCTGCATGTTTCCCAGGCGAGCAATTGGCAGCATGTTCAGAACCATGTTTCTGTGAATAACTCCTGAACCGTAAGTCCTAGACGCTCGCTCTTGGCTGCATTCGATTCAGCTCGTGGCAGCCAATCTAAAAAACACTATCTTGGACTTCTCTGCATGTTTCCCAGGCAAGAAATTGGCAGCATGTTCAGAACCATGTTTCTGTGAATAACTCCTGAACCGTAAGTCCTAGACGCTCGCTCTTGGCTGCATTCGATTCAGCTCGTGGCAGCCAGTCTAAAAAACACTATCTTGGACTTCTCTGCATGTTTCCCAGGCGAGCAATTGGCAGCATGTTCAGAACCATGTTTCTGTGAATAACTCCTGAACCGTAAGTCCTAGACGCTCGCTCTTGGCTGCATTCGATTCAGCTCGTGGCAGCCAGTCTAAAAAACACTATCTTGGACTTCTCTGCATGTTTCCCAGGCGAGAAATTGGCAGCATGTTCAGAACCATGTTTCTGTGAATAACTCCTGAACCGTAAGTCCTAGACGCTCGATCTTGGCGGCATTCGTCTCAGCGCCTGGCAATTAGTATAGGAGCACTGTGTTTGACTTCTCTGGATGTTTCCCAGGCGAGTTATTGACAAGTAAATCCTAGACGCTCGATCTTGGTTATTTTCGCTTTCGCGGCTGGCAGTAAAAGAACCATGTTTCTGTGAATAACTCCTGAACCGTAAGTCCTAGACGCTCGCTCTTGGCTGCATTCGATTCAGCTCGTGGCAGCCAGTCTAAAAAACACTATCTTGGACTTCTCTGCATGTTTCCCAGGCGAGAAATTGGCAGCATGTTCAGAACCATGTTTCTGTGAATAACTCCTGAACCGTAAGTCCTAGACGCTCGATCTTGGCGGCATTCGTCTCAGCGCCTGGCAATTAGTATAGGAGCACTGTGTTTGACTTCTCTGGATGTTTCCCAGGCGAGTTATTGACAAGTAAATCCTAGACGCTCGATCTTGGTTATTTTCGCTTTCGCGGCTGGCAGTAAAAGAACCATGTTTCTGTGAATAACTCCTGAACCGTAAGTCCTAGACGCTCGCTCTTGGCTGCATTCGATTCAGCTCGTGGCAGCCAGTCTAAAAAACACTATCTTGGACTTCTCTGCATGTTTCCCAGGCGAGCAATTGGCAGCATGTTCAGAACCATGTTTCTGTGAATAACTCCTGAACCGTAAGTCCTAGACGCTCGCTCTTGGCTGCATTCGATTCAGCTCGTGGCAGCCAGTCTAAAAAACACTATCTTGGACTTCTCTGCATGTTTCCCAGGCGAGCAATTGGCAGCATGTTCAGAACCATGTTTCTGTGAATAACTCCTGAACCGTAAGTCCTAGACGCTCGCTCTTGGCTGCATTCGATTCAGCTCGTGGCAGCCAGTCTAAAAAACACTATCTTGGACTTCTCTGCATGTTTCCCAGGCGAGAAATTGGCAGCATGTTCAGAACCATGTTTCTGTGAATAACTCCTGAACCGTAAGTCCTAGACGCTCGATCTTGGCGGCATTCGTCTCAGCGCCTGGCAATTAGTATAGGAGCACTGTGTTTGACTTCTCTGGATGTTTCCCAGGCGAGTTATTGACAAGTAAATCCTAGACGCTCGATCTTGGTTATTTTCGCTTTCGCGGCTGGCAGTAAAAGAACCATGTTTCTGTGAATAACTCCTGAACCGTAAGTCCTAGACGCTCGCTCTTGGCTGCATTCGATTCAGCTCGTGGCAGCCAGTCTAAAAAACACTATCTTTGACTTCTCTGCATGTTTCCCAGGCGAGCAATTGGCAGCATGTTCAGAACCATGTTTCTGTGAATAACTCCTGAACCGTAAGTCCTAGACGCTCGCTCTTGGCTGCATTCGATTCAGCTCGTGGCAGCCAGTCTAAAAAACACTATCTTGGACTTCTCTGCATGTTTCCCAGGCGAGAAATTGGCAGCATGTTCAGAACCATGTTTCTGTGAATAACTCCTGAACCGTAAGTCCTAGACGCTCGCTCTTGGCTGCATTCGATTCAGCTCGTGGCAGCCAGTCTAAAAAACACTATCTTGGACTTCTCTGCATGTTTCCCAGGCGAGCAATTGGCAGCATGTTCAGAACCATGTTTCTGTGAATAACTCCTGAACCGTAAGTCCTAGACGCTCGCTCTTGGCTGCATTCGATTCAGCTCGTGGCAGCCAGTCTAAAAAACACTATCTTGGACTTCTCTGCATGTTTCCCAGGCGAGAAATTGGCAGCATGTTCAGAACCATGTTTCTGTGAATAACTCCTGAACCGTAAGTCCTAGACGCTCGATCTTGGCGGCATTCGTCTCAGCGCCTGGCAATTAGTATAGGAGCACTGTGTTTGACTTCTCTGGATGTTTCCCAGGCGAGTTATTGACAAGTAAATCCTAGACGCTCGATCTTGGTTATTTTCGCTTTCGCGGCTGGCAGTAAAAGAACCATGTTTCTGTGAATAACTCCTGAACCGTAAGTCCTAGACGCTCGCTCTTGGCTGCATTCGATTCAGCTCGTGGCAGCCAGTCTAAAAAACACTATCTTGGACTTCTCTGCATGTTTCCCAGGCGAGCAATTGGCAGCATGTTCAGAACCATGTTTCTGTGAATAACTCCTGAACCGTAAGTCCTAGACGCTCGCTCTTGGCTGCATTCGATTCAGCTCGTGGCAGCCAGTCTAAAAAACACTATCTTGGACTTCTCTGCATGTTTCCCAGGCGAGCAATTGGCAGCATGTTCAGAACCATGTTTCTGTGAATAACTCCTGAACCGTAAGTCCTAGACGCTCGCTCTTGGCTGCATTCGATTCAGCTCGTGGCAGCCAGTCTAAAAAACACTATCTTGGACTTCTCTGCATGTTTCCCAGGCGAGAAATTGGCAGCATGTTCAGAACCATGTTTCTGTGAATAACTCCTGAACCGTAAGTCCTAGACGCTCGATCTTGGCGGCATTCGTCTCAGCGCCTGGCAATTAGTATAGGAGCACTGTGTTTGACTTCTCTGGATGTTTCCCAGGCGAGTTATTGACAAGTAAATCCTAGACGCTCGATCTTGGTTATTTTCGCTTTCGCGGCTGGCAGTAAAAGAACCATGTTTCTGTGAATAACTCCTGAACCGTAAGTCCTAGACGCTCGCTCTTGGCTGCATTCGATTCAGCTCGTGGCAGCCAGTCTAAAAAACACTATCTTGGACTTCTCTGCATGTTTCCCAGGCGAGCAATTGGCAGCATGTTCAGAACCATGTTTCTGTGAATAACTCCTGAACCGTAAGTCCTAGACGCTCGCTCTTGGCTGCATTCGATTCAGCTCGTGGCAGCCAGTCTAAAAAACACTATCTTGGACTTCTCTGCATGTTTCCCAGGCGAGCAATTGGCAGCATGTTCAGAACCATGTTTCTGTGAATAACTCCTGAACCGTAAGTCCTAGACGCTCGCTCTTGGCTGCATTCGATTCAGCTCGTGGCAGCCAGTCTAAAAAACACTATCTTGGACTTCTCTGCATGTTTCCCAGGCGAGCAATTGGCAGCATGTTCAGAACCATGTTTCTGTGAATAACTCCTGAACCGTAAGTCCTAGACGCTCGCTCTTGGCTGCATTCGATTCAGCTCGTGGCAGCCAGTCTAAAAAACACTATCTTGGACTTCTCTGCATGTTTCCCAGGCGAGCAATTGGCAGCATGTTCAGAACCATGTTTCTGTGAATAACTCCTGAACCGTAAGTCCTAGACGCTCGCTCTTGGCTGCATTCGATTCAGCTCGTGGCAGCCAGTCTAAAAAACACTATCTTGGACTTCTCTGCATGTTTCCCAGGCGAGAAATTGGCAGCATGTTCAGAACCATGTTTCTGTGAATAACTCCTGAACCGTAAGTCCTAGACGCTCGATCTTGGCGGCATTCGTCTCAGCGCCTGGCAATTAGTATAGGAGCACTGTGTTTGACTTCTCTGGATGTTTCCCAGGCGAGTTATTGACAAGTAAATCCTAGACGCTCGATCTTGGTTATTTTCGCTTTCGCGGCTGGCAGTAAAAGAACCATGTTTCTGTGAATAACTCCTGAACCGTAAGTCCTAGACGCTCGCTCTTGGCTGCATTCGATTCAGCTCGTGGCAGCCAGTCTAAAAAACACTATCTTGGACTTCTCTGCATGTTTCCCAGGCGAGAAATTGGCAGCATGTTCAGAACCATGTTTCTGTGAATAACTCCTGAACCGTAAGTCCTAGACGCTCGATCTTGGCGGCATTCGTCTCAGCGCCTGGCAATTAGTATAGGAGCACTGTGTTTGACTTCTCTGGATGTTTCCCAGGCGAGTTATTGACAAGTAAATCCTAGACGCTCGATCTTGGTTATTTTCGCTTTCGCGGCTGGCAGTAAAAGAACCATGTTTCTGTGAATAACTCCTGAACCGTAAGTCCTAGACGCTCGCTCTTGGCTGCATTCGATTCAGCTCGTGGCAGCCAGGCTAAAAAACACTATCTTGGACTTCTCTGCATGTTTCCCAGGCGAGCAATTGGCAGCATGTTCAGAACCATGTTTCTGTGAATAACTCCTGAACCGTAAGTCCTAGACGCTCGCTCTTGGCTGCATTCGATTCAGCTCGTGGCAGCCAGTCTAAAAAACACTATCTTGGACTTCTCTGCATGTTTCCCAGGCGAGCAATTGGCAGCATGTTCAGAACCATGTTTCTGTGAATAACTCCTGAACCGTAAGTCCTAGACGCTCGCTCTTGGCTGCATTCGATTCAGAACGTGGCAGCCAGTCTAAAAAACACTATCTTGGACTTCTCTGCATGTTTCCCAGGCGAGAAATTGGCAGCATGTTCAGAACCATGTTTCTGTGAATAACTCCTGAACCGTAAGTCCTATACGCTCGATCTTGGCGGCATTCGTCTCAGCGCCTGGCAATTAGTATAGGAGCACTGTGTTTGACTTCTCTGGATGTTTCCCAGGCGAGTTATTGACAAGTAAATCCTAGACGCTCGATCTTGGTTATTTTCGCTTTCGCGGCTGGCAGTAAAAGAACCATGTTTCTGTGAATAACTCCTGAACCGTAAGTCCTAGACGCTCGCTCTTGGCTGCATTCGATTCAGCTCGTGGCAGCCAGTCTAAAAAACACTATCTTGGACTTCTCTGCATGTTTCCCAGGCGAGCAATTGGCAGCATGTTCAGAACCATGTTTCTGTGAATAACTCCTGAACCGTAAGTCCTAGACGCTCGCTCTTGGCTGCATTCGATTCAGCTCGTGGCAGCCAGTCTAAAAAACACTATCTTGGACTTCTCTGCATGTTTCCCAGGCGAGCAATTGGCAGCATGTTCAGAACCATGTTTCTGTGAATAACTCCTGAACCGTAAGTCCTAGACGCTCGCTCTTGGCTGCATTCGATTCAGCTCGTGGCAGCCAGTCTAAAAAACACTATCTTGGACTTCTCTGCATGTTTCCCAGGCGAGCAATTGGCAGCATGTTCAGAACCATGTTTCTGTGAATAACTCCTGAACCGTAAGTCCTAGACGCTCGCTCTTGGCTGCATTCGATTCAGCTCGTGGCAGCCAGTCTAAAAAACACTATCTTGGACTTCTCTGCATGTTTCCCAGGCGAGCAATTGGCAGCATGTTCAGAACCATGTTTCTGTGAATAACTCCTGAACCGTAAGTCCTAGACGCTCGCTCTTGGCTGCATTCGATTCAGCTCGTGGCAGCCAGTCTAAAAAACACTATCTTGGACTTCTCTGCATGTTTCCCAGGCGAGAAATTGGCAGCATGTTCAAAACCATGTTTCTGTGAATAACTCCTGAACCGTAAGTCCTAGACGCTCGATCTTGGCGGCATTCGTCTCAGCGCCTGGCAATTAGTATAGGAGCACTGTGTTTGACTTCTCTGGATGTTTCCCAGGCGAGTTATTGACAAGTAAATCCTAGACGCTCGATCTTGGTTATTTTCGCTTTCGCGGCTGGCAGTAAAAGAACCATGTTTCTGTGAATAACTCCTGAACCGTAAGTCCTAGACGCTCGCTCTTGGCTGCATTCGATTCAGCTCGTGGCAGCCAGTCTAAAAAACACTATCTTGGACTTCTCTGCATGTTTCCCAGGCGAGCAATTGGCAGCATGTTCAGAACCATGTTTCTGTGAATAACTCCTGAACCGTAAGTCCTAGACGCTCGCTCTTGGCTGCATTCGATTCAGCTCGTGGCAGCCAGTCTAAAAAACACTATCTTGGACTTCTCTGCATGTTTCCCAGGCGAGCAATTGGCAGCATGTTCAGAACCATGTTTCTGTGAATAACTCCTGAACCGTAAGTCCTAGACGCTCGCTCTTGGCTGCATTCGATTCAGCTCGTGGCAGCCAGTCTAAAAAACACTATCTTGGACTTCTCTGCATGTTTCCCAGGCGAGCAATTGGCAGCATGTTCAGAACCATGTTTCTGTGAATAACTCCTGAACCGTAAGTCCTAGACGCTCGCTCTTGGCTGCATTCGATTCAGCTCGTGGCAGCCAGTCTAAAAAACACTATCTTGGACTTCTCTGCATGTTTCCCAGGCGAGCAATTGGCAGCATGTTCAGAACCATGTTTCTGTGAATAACTCCTGAACCGTAAGTCCTAGACGCTCGCTCTTGGCTGCATTCGATTCAGCTCGTGGCAGCCAGTCTAAAAAACACTATCTTGGACTTCTCTGCATGTTTCCCAGGCGAGCAATTGGCAGCATGTTCAGAACCATGTTTCTGTGAATAACTCCTGAACCGTAAGTCCTAGACGCTCGCTCTTGGCTGCATTCGATTCAGCTCGTGGCAGCCAGTCTAAAAAACACTATCTTGGACTTCTCTGCATGTTTCCCAGGCGAGCAATTGGCAGCATGTTCAGAACCATGTTTCTGTGAATAACTCCTGAACCGTAAGTCCTAGACGCTCGCTCTTGGCTGCATTCGATTCAGCTCGTGGCAGCCAGTCTAAAAAACACTATCTTGGACTTCTCTGCATGTTTCCCAGGCGAGCAATTGGCAGCATGTTCAGAACCATGTTTCTGTGAATAACTCCTGAACCGTAAGTCCTAGACGCTCGCTCTTGGCTGCATTCGATTCAGCTCGTGGCAGCCAGTCTAAAAAACACTATCTTGGACTTCTCTGCATGTTTCCCAGGCGAGAAATTGGCAGCATGTTCAGAACCATGTTTCTGTGAATAACTCCTGAACCGTAAGTCCTAGACGCTCGATCTTGGCGGCATTCGTCTCAGCGCCTGGCAATTAGTATAGGAGCACTGTGTTTGACTTCTCTGGATGTTTCCCAGGCGAGTTATTGACAAGTAAATCCTAGACGCTCGATCTTGGTTATTTTCGCTTTCGCGGCTGGCAGTAAAAGAACCATGTTTCTGTGAATAACTCCTGAACCGTAAGTCCTAGACGCTCGCTCTTGGCTGCATTCGATTCAGCTCGTGGCAGCCAGTCTAAAAAACACTATCTTGGACTTCTCTGCATGTTTCCCAGGCGAGCAATTGGCAGCATGTTCAGAACCATGTTTCTGTGAATAACTCCTGAACCGTAAGTCCTAGACGCTCGCTCTTGGCTGCATTCGATTCAGCTCGTGGCAGCCAGTCTAAAAAACACTATCTTGGACTTCTCTGCATGTTTCCCAGGCGAGCAATTGGCAGCATGTTCAGAACCATGTTTCTGTGAATAACTCCTGAACCGTAAGTCCTAGACGCTCGCTCTTGGCTGCATTCGATTCAGCTCGTGGCAGCCAGTCTAAAAAACACTATCTTGGACTTCTCTGCATGTTTCCCAGGCGAGAAATTGGCAGCATGTTCAGAACCATGTTTCTGTGAATAACTCCTGAACCGTAAGTCCTAGACGCTCGCTCTTGGCTGCATTCGATTCAGCTCGTGGCAGCCAGTCTAAAAAACACTATCTTGGACTTCTCTGCATGTTTCCCAGGCGAGCAATTGGCAGCATGTTCAGAACCATGTTTCTGTGAATAACTCCTGAACCGTAAGTCCTAGACGCTCGCTCTTGGCTGCATTCGATTCAGCTCGTGGCAGCCAGTCTAAAAAACACTATCTTGGACTTCTCTGCATGTTTCCCAGGCGAGAAATTGGCAGCATGTTCAGAACCATGTTTCTGTGAATAACTCCTGAACCGTAAGTCCTAGACGCTCGATCTTGGCGGCATTCGTCTCAGCGCCTGGCAATTAGTATAGGAGCACTGTGTTTGACTTCTCTGGATGTTTCCCAGGCGAGTTATTGACAAGTAAATCCTAGACGCTCGATCTTGGTTATTTTCGCTTTCGCGGCTGGCAGTAAAAGAACCATGTTTCTGTGAATAACTCCTGAACCGTAAGTCCTAGACGCTCGCTCTTGGCTGCATTCGATTCAGCTCGTGGCAGCCAGTCTAAAAAACACTATCTTGGACTTCTCTGCATGTTTCCCAGGCGAGCAATTGGCAGCATGTTCAGAACCATGTTTCTGTGAATAACTCCTGAACCGTAAGTCCTAGACGCTCGCTCTTGGCTGCATTCGATTCAGCTCGTGGCAGCCAGTCTAAAAAACACTATCTTGGACTTCTCTGCATGTTTCCCAGGCGAGCAATTGGCAGCATGTTCAGAACCATGTTTCTGTGAATAACTCCTGAACCGTAAGTCCTAGACGCTCGCTCTTGGCTGCATTCGATTCAGCTCGTGGCAGCCAGTCTAAAAAACACTATCTTGGACTTCTCTGCATGTTTCCCAGGCGAGCAATTGGCAGCATGTTCAGAACCATGTTTCTGTGAATAACTCCTGAACCGTAAGTCCTAGACGCTCGCTCTTGGCTGCATTCGATTCAGCTCGTGGCAGCCAATCTAAAAAACACTATCTTGGACTTCTCTGCATGTTTCCCAGGCAAGAAATTGGCAGCATGTTCAGAACCATGTTTCTGTGAATAACTCCTGAACCGTAAGTCCTAGACGCTCGCTCTTGGCTGCATTCGATTCAGCTCGTGGCAGCCAGTCTAAAAAACACTATCTTGGACTTCTCTGCATGTTTCCCAGGCGAGCAATTGGCAGCATGTTCAGAACCATGTTTCTGTGAATAACTCCTGAACCGTAAGTCCTAGACGCTCGCTCTTGGCTGCATTCGATTCAGCTCGTGGCAGCCAGTCTAAAAAACACTATCTTGGACTTCTCTGCATGTTTCCCAGGCGAGAAATTGGCAGCATGTTCAGAACCATGTTTCTGTGAATAACTCCTGAACCGTAAGTCCTAGACGCTCGATCTTGGCGGCATTCGTCTCAGCGCCTGGCAATTAGTATAGGAGCACTGTGTTTGACTTCTCTGGATGTTTCCCAGGCGAGTTATTGACAAGTAAATCCTAGACGCTCGATCTTGGTTATTTTCGCTTTCGCGGCTGGCAGTAAAAGAACCATGTTTCTGTGAATAACTCCTGAACCGTAAGTCCTAGACGCTCGCTCTTGGCTGCATTCGATTCAGCTCGTGGCAGCCAGTCTAAAAAACACTATCTTGGACTTCTCTGCATGTTTCCCAGGCGAGAAATTGGCAGCATGTTCAGAACCATGTTTCTGTGAATAACTCCTGAACCGTAAGTCCTAGACGCTCGATCTTGGCGGCATTCGTCTCAGCGCCTGGCAATTAGTATAGGAGCACTGTGTTTGACTTCTCTGGATGTTTCCCAGGCGAGTTATTGACAAGTAAATCCTAGACGCTCGATCTTGGTTATTTTCGCTTTCGCGGCTGGCAGTAAAAGAACCATGTTTCTGTGAATAACTCCTGAACCGTAAGTCCTAGACGCTCGCTCTTGGCTGCATTCGATTCAGCTCGTGGCAGCCAGTCTAAAAAACACTATCTTGGACTTCTCTGCATGTTTCCCAGGCGAGCAATTGGCAGCATGTTCAGAACCATGTTTCTGTGAATAACTCCTGAACCGTAAGTCCTAGACGCTCGCTCTTGGCTGCATTCGATTCAGCTCGTGGCAGCCAGTCTAAAAAACACTATCTTGGACTTCTCTGCATGTTTCCCAGGCGAGCAATTGGCAGCATGTTCAGAACCATGTTTCTGTGAATAACTCCTGAACCGTAAGTCCTAGACGCTCGCTCTTGGCTGCATTCGATTCAGCTCGTGGCAGCCAGTCTAAAAAACACTATCTTGGACTTCTCTGCATGTTTCCCAGGCGAGAAATTGGCAGCATGTTCAGAACCATGTTTCTGTGAATAACTCCTGAACCGTAAGTCCTAGACGCTCGATCTTGGCGGCATTCGTCTCAGCGCCTGGCAATTAGTATAGGAGCACTGTGTTTGACTTCTCTGGATGTTTCCCAGGCGAGTTATTGACAAGTAAATCCTAGACGCTCGATCTTGGTTATTTTCGCTTTCGCGGCTGGCAGTAAAAGAACCATGTTTCTGTGAATAACTCCTGAACCGTAAGTCCTAGACGCTCGCTCTTGGCTGCATTCGATTCAGCTCGTGGCAGCCAGTCTAAAAAACACTATCTTTGACTTCTCTGCATGTTTCCCAGGCGAGCAATTGGCAGCATGTTCAGAACCATGTTTCTGTGAATAACTCCTGAACCGTAAGTCCTAGACGCTCGCTCTTGGCTGCATTCGATTCAGCTCGTGGCAGCCAGTCTAAAAAACACTATCTTGGACTTCTCTGCATGTTTCCCAGGCGAGAAATTGGCAGCATGTTCAGAACCATGTTTCTGTGAATAACTCCTGAACCGTAAGTCCTAGACGCTCGCTCTTGGCTGCATTCGATTCAGCTCGTGGCAGCCAGTCTAAAAAACACTATCTTGGACTTCTCTGCATGTTTCCCAGGCGAGCAATTGGCAGCATGTTCAGAACCATGTTTCTGTGAATAACTCCTGAACCGTAAGTCCTAGACGCTCGCTCTTGGCTGCATTCGATTCAGCTCGTGGCAGCCAGTCTAAAAAACACTATCTTGGACTTCTCTGCATGTTTCCCAGGCGAGAAATTGGCAGCATGTTCAGAACCATGTTTCTGTGAATAACTCCTGAACCGTAAGTCCTAGACGCTCGATCTTGGCGGCATTCGTCTCAGCGCCTGGCAATTAGTATAGGAGCACTGTGTTTGACTTCTCTGGATGTTTCCCAGGCGAGTTATTGACAAGTAAATCCTAGACGCTCGATCTTGGTTATTTTCGCTTTCGCGGCTGGCAGTAAAAGAACCATGTTTCTGTGAATAACTCCTGAACCGTAAGTCCTAGACGCTCGCTCTTGGCTGCATTCGATTCAGCTCGTGGCAGCCAGTCTAAAAAACACTATCTTGGACTTCTCTGCATGTTTCCCAGGCGAGCAATTGGCAGCATGTTCAGAACCATGTTTCTGTGAATAACTCCTGAACCGTAAGTCCTAGACGCTCGCTCTTGGCTGCATTCGATTCAGCTCGTGGCAGCCAGTCTAAAAAACACTATCTTGGACTTCTCTGCATGTTTCCCAGGCGAGCAATTGGCAGCATGTTCAGAACCATGTTTCTGTGAATAACTCCTGAACCGTAAGTCCTAGACGCTCGCTCTTGGCTGCATTCGATTCAGCTCGTGGCAGCCAGTCTAAAAAACACTATCTTGGACTTCTCTGCATGTTTCCCAGGCGAGAAATTGGCAGCATGTTCAGAACCATGTTTCTGTGAATAACTCCTGAACCGTAAGTCCTAGACGCTCGATCTTGGCGGCATTCGTCTCAGCGCCTGGCAATTAGTATAGGAGCACTGTGTTTGACTTCTCTGGATGTTTCCCAGGCGAGTTATTGACAAGTAAATCCTAGACGCTCGATCTTGGTTATTTTCGCTTTCGCGGCTGGCAGTAAAAGAACCATGTTTCTGTGAATAACTCCTGAACCGTAAGTCCTAGACGCTCGCTCTTGGCTGCATTCGATTCAGCTCGTGGCAGCCAGTCTAAAAAACACTATCTTGGACTTCTCTGCATGTTTCCCAGGCGAGCAATTGGCAGCATGTTCAGAACCATGTTTCTGTGAATAACTCCTGAACCGTAAGTCCTAGACGCTCGCTCTTGGCTGCATTCGATTCAGCTCGTGGCAGCCAGTCTAAAAAACACTATCTTGGACTTCTCTGCATGTTTCCCAGGCGAGCAATTGGCAGCATGTTCAGAACCATGTTTCTGTGAATAACTCCTGAACCGTAAGTCCTAGACGCTCGCTCTTGGCTGCATTCGATTCAGCTCGTGGCAGCCAGTCTAAAAAACACTATCTTGGACTTCTCTGCATGTTTCCCAGGCGAGCAATTGGCAGCATGTTCAGAACCATGTTTCTGTGAATAACTCCTGAACCGTAAGTCCTAGACGCTCGCTCTTGGCTGCATTCGATTCAGCTCGTGGCAGCCAGTCTAAAAAACACTATCTTGGACTTCTCTGCATGTTTCCCAGGCGAGCAATTGGCAGCATGTTCAGAACCATGTTTCTGTGAATAACTCCTGAACCGTAAGTCCTAGACGCTCGCTCTTGGCTGCATTCGATTCAGCTCGTGGCAGCCAGTCTAAAAAACACTATCTTGGACTTCTCTGCATGTTTCCCAGGCGAGAAATTGGCAGCATGTTCAGAACCATGTTTCTGTGAATAACTCCTGAACCGTAAGTCCTAGACGCTCGATCTTGGCGGCATTCGTCTCAGCGCCTGGCAATTAGTATAGGAGCACTGTGTTTGACTTCTCTGGATGTTTCCCAGGCGAGTTATTGACAAGTAAATCCTAGACGCTCGATCTTGGTTATTTTCGCTTTCGCGGCTGGCAGTAAAAGAACCATGTTTCTGTGAATAACTCCTGAACCGTAAGTCCTAGACGCTCGCTCTTGGCTGCATTCGATTCAGCTCGTGGCAGCCAGTCTAAAAAACACTATCTTGGACTTCTCTGCATGTTTCCCAGGCGAGAAATTGGCAGCATGTTCAGAACCATGTTTCTGTGAATAACTCCTGAACCGTAAGTCCTAGACGCTCGATCTTGGCGGCATTCGTCTCAGCGCCTGGCAATTAGTATAGGAGCACTGTGTTTGACTTCTCTGGATGTTTCCCAGGCGAGTTATTGACAAGTAAATCCTAGACGCTCGATCTTGGTTATTTTCGCTTTCGCGGCTGGCAGTAAAAGAACCATGTTTCTGTGAATAACTCCTGAACCGTAAGTCCTAGACGCTCGCTCTTGGCTGCATTCGATTCAGCTCGTGGCAGCCAGGCTAAAAAACACTATCTTGGACTTCTCTGCATGTTTCCCAGGCGAGCAATTGGCAGCATGTTCAGAACCATGTTTCTGTGAATAACTCCTGAACCGTAAGTCCTAGACGCTCGCTCTTGGCTGCATTCGATTCAGCTCGTGGCAGCCAGTCTAAAAAACACTATCTTGGACTTCTCTGCATGTTTCCCAGGCGAGCAATTGGCAGCATGTTCAGAACCATGTTTCTGTGAATAACTCCTGAACCGTAAGTCCTAGACGCTCGCTCTTGGCTGCATTCGATTCAGAACGTGGCAGCCAGTCTAAAAAACACTATCTTGGACTTCTCTGCATGTTTCCCAGGCGAGAAATTGGCAGCATGTTCAGAACCATGTTTCTGTGAATAACTCCTGAACCGTAAGTCCTATACGCTCGATCTTGGCGGCATTCGTCTCAGCGCCTGGCAATTAGTATAGGAGCACTGTGTTTGACTTCTCTGGATGTTTCCCAGGCGAGTTATTGACAAGTAAATCCTAGACGCTCGATCTTGGTTATTTTCGCTTTCGCGGCTGGCAGTAAAAGAACCATGTTTCTGTGAATAACTCCTGAACCGTAAGTCCTAGACGCTCGCTCTTGGCTGCATTCGATTCAGCTCGTGGCAGCCAGTCTAAAAAACACTATCTTGGACTTCTCTGCATGTTTCCCAGGCGAGCAATTGGCAGCATGTTCAGAACCATGTTTCTGTGAATAACTCCTGAACCGTAAGTCCTAGACGCTCGCTCTTGGCTGCATTCGATTCAGCTCGTGGCAGCCAGTCTAAAAAACACTATCTTGGACTTCTCTGCATGTTTCCCAGGCGAGCAATTGGCAGCATGTTCAGAACCATGTTTCTGTGAATAACTCCTGAACCGTAAGTCCTAGACGCTCGCTCTTGGCTGCATTCGATTCAGCTCGTGGCAGCCAGTCTAAAAAACACTATCTTGGACTTCTCTGCATGTTTCCCAGGCGAGCAATTGGCAGCATGTTCAGAACCATGTTTCTGTGAATAACTCCTGAACCGTAAGTCCTAGACGCTCGCTCTTGGCTGCATTCGATTCAGCTCGTGGCAGCCAGTCTAAAAAACACTATCTTGGACTTCTCTGCATGTTTCCCAGGCGAGCAATTGGCAGCATGTTCAGAACCATGTTTCTGTGAATAACTCCTGAACCGTAAGTCCTAGACGCTCGCTCTTGGCTGCATTCGATTCAGCTCGTGGCAGCCAGTCTAAAAAACACTATCTTGGACTTCTCTGCATGTTTCCCAGGCGAGAAATTGGCAGCATGTTCAAAACCATGTTTCTGTGAATAACTCCTGAACCGTAAGTCCTAGACGCTCGATCTTGGCGGCATTCGTCTCAGCGCCTGGCAATTAGTATAGGAGCACTGTGTTTGACTTCTCTGGATGTTTCCCAGGCGAGTTATTGACAAGTAAATCCTAGACGCTCGATCTTGGTTATTTTCGCTTTCGCGGCTGGCAGTAAAAGAACCATGTTTCTGTGAATAACTCCTGAACCGTAAGTCCTAGACGCTCGCTCTTGGCTGCATTCGATTCAGCTCGTGGCAGCCAGTCTAAAAAACACTATCTTGGACTTCTCTGCATGTTTCCCAGGCGAGCAATTGGCAGCATGTTCAGAACCATGTTTCTGTGAATAACTCCTGAACCGTAAGTCCTAGACGCTCGCTCTTGGCTGCATTCGATTCAGCTCGTGGCAGCCAGTCTAAAAAACACTATCTTGGACTTCTCTGCATGTTTCCCAGGCGAGCAATTGGCAGCATGTTCAGAACCATGTTTCTGTGAATAACTCCTGAACCGTAAGTCCTAGACGCTCGCTCTTGGCTGCATTCGATTCAGCTCGTGGCAGCCAGTCTAAAAAACACTATCTTGGACTTCTCTGCATGTTTCCCAGGCGAGCAATTGGCAGCATGTTCAGAACCATGTTTCTGTGAATAACTCCTGAACCGTAAGTCCTAGACGCTCGCTCTTGGCTGCATTCGATTCAGCTCGTGGCAGCCAGTCTAAAAAACACTATCTTGGACTTCTCTGCATGTTTCCCAGGCGAGCAATTGGCAGCATGTTCAGAACCATGTTTCTGTGAATAACTCCTGAACCGTAAGTCCTAGACGCTCGCTCTTGGCTGCATTCGATTCAGCTCGTGGCAGCCAGTCTAAAAAACACTATCTTGGACTTCTCTGCATGTTTCCCAGGCGAGCAATTGGCAGCATGTTCAGAACCATGTTTCTGTGAATAACTCCTGAACCGTAAGTCCTAGACGCTCGCTCTTGGCTGCATTCGATTCAGCTCGTGGCAGCCAGTCTAAAAAACACTATCTTGGACTTCTCTGCATGTTTCCCAGGCGAGCAATTGGCAGCATGTTCAGAACCATGTTTCTGTGAATAACTCCTGAACCGTAAGTCCTAGACGCTCGCTCTTGGCTGCATTCGATTCAGCTCGTGGCAGCCAGTCTAAAAAACACTATCTTGGACTTCTCTGCATGTTTCCCAGGCGAGAAATTGGCAGCATGTTCAGAACCATGTTTCTGTGAATAACTCCTGAACCGTAAGTCCTAGACGCTCGATCTTGGCGGCATTCGTCTCAGCGCCTGGCAATTAGTATAGGAGCACTGTGTTTGACTTCTCTGGATGTTTCCCAGGCGAGTTATTGACAAGTAAATCCTAGACGCTCGATCTTGGTTATTTTCGCTTTCGCGGCTGGCAGTAAAAGAACCATGTTTCTGTGAATAACTCCTGAACCGTAAGTCCTAGACGCTCGCTCTTGGCTGCATTCGATTCAGCTCGTGGCAGCCAGTCTAAAAAACACTATCTTGGACTTCTCTGCATGTTTCCCAGGCGAGAAATTGGCAGCATGTTCAGAACCATGTTTCTGTGAATAACTCCTGAACCGTAAGTCCTAGACGCTCGATCTTGGCGGCATTCGTCTCAGCGCCTGGCAATTAGTATAGGAGCACTGTGTTTCACTTCTCTGGATGTTTCCCAGGCGAGTTATTGACAAGTAAATCCTAGACGCTCGATCTTGGTTATTTTCGCTTTCGCGGCTGGCAGTAAAAGAACCATGTTTCTGTGAATAACTCCTGAACCGTAAGTCCTAGACGCTCGCTCTTGGCTGCATTCGATTCAGCTCGTGGCAGCCAGTCTAAAAAATACTATCTTGGACTTCTCTGCATGTTTCCCAGGCGAGCAATTGGCAGCATGTTCAGAACCATGTTTCTGTGAATAACTCCTGAACCGTAAGTCCTAGACGCTCGCTCTTGGCTGCATTCGATTCAGCTCGTGGCAGCCAGTCTAAAAAACACTATCTTGGACTTCTCTGCATGTTTCCCAGGCGAGAAATTGGCAGCATGTTCAGAACCATGTTTCTGTGAATAACTCCTGAACCGTAAGTCCTAGACGCTCGATCTTGGCGGCATTCGTCTCAGCGCCTGGCAATTAGTATAGGAGCACTGTGTTTCACTTCTCTGGATGTTTCCCAGGCGAGTTATTGACAAGTAAATCCTAGACGCTCGATCTTGGTTATTTTCGCTTTCGCGGCTGGCAGTAAAAGAACCATGTTTCTGTGAATAACTCCTGAACCGTAAGTCCTAGACGCTCGCTCTTGGCTGCATTCGATTCAGCTCGTGGCAGCCAGTCTAAAAAATACTATCTTGGACTTCTCTGCATGTTTCCCAGGCGAGCAATTGGCAGCATGTTCAGAACCATGTTTCTGTGAATAACTCCTGAACCGTAAGTCCTAGACGCTCGCTCTTGGCTGCATTCGATTCAGCTCGTGGCAGCCAGTCTAAAAAACACTATCTTGGACTTCTCTGCATGTTTCCCAGGCGAGAAATTGGCAGCATGTTCAGAACCATGTTTCTGTGAATAACTCCTGAACCGTAAGTCCTAGACGCTCGCTCTTGGCTGCATTCGATTCAGCTCGTGGCAGCCAGTCTAAAAAACACTATCTTGGACTTCTCTGCATGTTTCCCAGGCGAGCAATTGGCAGCATGTTCAGAACCATGTTTCTGTGAATAACTCCTGAACCGTAAGTCCTAGACGCTCGCTCTTGGCTGCATTCGATTCAGCTCGTGGCAGCCAGTCTAAAAAACACTATCTTGGACTTCTCTGCATGTTTCCCAGGCGAGAAATTGGCAGCATGTTCAGAACCATGTTTCTGTGAATAACTCCTGAACCGTAAGTCCTAGACGCTCGATCTTGGCGGCATTCGTCTCAGCGCCTGGCAATTAGTATAGGAGCACTGTGTTTGACTTCTCTGGATGTTTCCCAGGCGAGTTATTGACAAGTAAATCCTAGACGCTCGATCTTGGTTATTTTCGCTTTCGCGGCTGGCAGTAAAAGAACCATGTTTCTGTGAATAACTCCTGAACCGTAAGTCCTAGACGCTCGCTCTTGGCTGCATTCGATTCAGCTCGTGGCAGCCAGTCTAAAAAACACTATCTTGGACTTCTCTGCATGTTTCCCAGGCGAGCAATTGGCAGCATGTTCAGAACCATGTTTCTGTGAATAACTCCTGAACCGTAAGTCCTAGACGCTCGCTCTTGGCTGCATTCGATTCAGCTCGTGGCAGCCAGTCTAAAAAACACTATCTTGGACTTCTCTGCATGTTTCCCAGGCGAGAAATTGGCAGCATGTTCAGAACCATGTTTCTGTGAATAACTCCTGAACCGTAAGTCCTAGACGCTCGCTCTTGGCTGCATTCGATTCAGCTCGTGGCAGCCAGTCTAAAAAACACTATCTTGGACTTCTCTGCATGTTTCCCAGGCGAGCAATTGGCAGCATGTTCAGAACCCTGTTTCTGTGAATAACTCCTGAACCGTAAGTCCTAGACGCTCGCTCTTGGCTGCATTCGATTCAGCTCGTGGCAGCCAGTCTAAAAAACACTATCTTGGACTTCTCTGCATGTTTCCCAGGCGAGAAATTGGCAGCATGTTCAGAACCATGTTTCTGTGAATAACTCCTGAACCGTAAGTCCTAGACGCTCGATCTTGGCGGCATTCGTCTCAGCGCCTGGCAATTAGTATAGGAGCACTGTGTTTGACTTCTCTGGATGTTTCCCAGGCGAGTTATTGACAAGTAAATCCTAGACGCTCGATCTTGGTTATTTTCGCTTTCGCGGCTGGCAGTAAAAGAACCATGTTTCTGTGAATAACTCCTGAACCGTAAGTCCTAGACGCTCGCTCTTGGCTGCATTCGATTCAGCTCGTGGCAGCCAGTCTAAAAAACACTATCTTGGACTTCTCTGCATGTTTCCCAGGCGAGCAATTGGCAGCATGTTCAGAACCATGTTTCTGTGAATAACTCCTGAACCGTAAGTCCTAGACGCTCGCTCTTGGCTGCATTCGATTCAGCTCGTGGCAGCCAGTCTAAAAAACACTATCTTGGACTTCTCTGCATGTTTCCCAGGCGAGCAATTGGCAGCATGTTCAGAACCATGTTTCTGTGAATAACTCCTGAACCGTAAGTCCTAGACGCTCGCTCTTGGCTGCATTCGATTCAGCTCGTGGCAGCCAGTCTAAAAAACACTATCTTGGACTTCTCTGCATGTTTCCCAGGCGAGCAATTGGCAGCATGTTCAGAACCATGTTTCTGTGAATAACTCCTGAACCGTAAGTCCTAGACGCTCGCTCTTGGCTGCATTCGATTCAGCTCGTGGCAGCCAGTCTAAAAAACACTATCTTGGACTTCTCTGCATGTTTCCCAGGCGAGAAATTGGCAGCATGTTCAGAACCATGTTTCTGTGAATAACTCCTGAACCGTAAGTCCTAGACGCTCGCTCTTGGCTGCATTCGATTCAGCTCGTGGCAGCCAGTCTAAAAAACACTATCTTGGACTTCTCTGCATGTTTCCCAGGCGAGCAATTGGCAGCATGTTCAGAACCATGTTTCTGTGAATAACTCCTGAACCGTAAGTCCTAGACGCTCGCTCTTGGCTGCATTCGATTCAGCTCGTGGCAGCCAGTCTAAAAAACACTATCTTGGACTTCTCTGCATGTTTCCCAGGCGAGAAATTGGCAGCATGTTCAGAACCATGTTTCTGTGAATAACTCCTGAACCGTAAGTCCTAGACGCTCGATCTTGGCGGCATTCGTCTCAGCGCCTGGCAATTAGTATAGGAGCACTGTGTTTGACTTCTCTGGATGTTTCCCAGGCGAGTTATTGACAAGTAAATCCTAGACGCTCGATCTTGGTTATTTTCGCTTTCGCGGCTGGCAGTAAAAGAACCATGTTTCTGTGAATAACTCCTGAACCGTAAGTCCTAGACGCTCGCTCTTGGCTGCATTCGATTCAGCTCGTGGCAGCCAGTCTAAAAAACACTATCTTGGACTTCTCTGCATGTTTCCCAGGCGAGAAATTGGCAGCATATTCAGAACCATGTTTCTGTGAATAACTCCTGAACCGTAAGTCCTAGACGCTCGATCTTGGCGGCATTCGTCTCAGCGCCTGGCAATTAGTATAGGAGCACTGTGTTTGACTTCTCTGGATGTTTCCCAGGCGAGTTATTGACAAGTAAATCCTAGACGCTCGATCTTGGTTATTTTCGCTTTCGCGGCTGGCAGTAAAAGAACTATGTTTCTGTGAATAACTCCTGAACCGTAAGTCCTAGACGCTCGCTCTTGGCTGCATTCGATTCAGCTCGTGGCAGCCAGTCTAAAAAACACTATCTTGGACTTCTCTGCATGTTTCCCAGGCGAGCAATTGGCAGCATGTTCAGAACCATGTTTCTGTGAATAACTCCTGAACCGTAAGTCCTAGACGCTCGCTCTTGGCTGCATTCGATTCAGCTCGTGGCAGCCAGTCTAAAAAACACTATCTTGGACTTCTCTGCATGTTTCCCAGGCGAGCAATTGGCAGCATGTTCAGAACCATGTTTCTGTGAATAACTCCTGAACCGTAAGTCCTAGACGCTCGCTCTTGGCTGCATTCGATTCAGCTCGTGGCAGCCAGTCTAAAAAACACTATCTTGGACTTCTCTGCATGTTTCCCAGGCGAGAAATTGGCAGCATGTTCAGAACCATGTTTCTGTGAATAACTCCTGAACCGTAAGTCCTAGACGCTCGCTCTTGGCTGCATTCGATTCAGCTCGTGGCAGCCAGTCTAAAAAACACTATCTTGGACTTCTCTGCATGTTTCCCAGGCGAGCAATTGGCAGCATGTTCAGAACCATGTTTCTGTGAATAACTCCTGAACCGTAAGTCCTAGACGCTCGCTCTTGGCTGCATTCGATTCAGCTCGTGGCAGCCAGTCTAAAAAACACTATCTTGGACTTCTCTGCATGTTTCCCAGGCGAGAAATTGGCAGCATGTTCAGAACCATGTTTCTGTGAATAACTCCTGAACCGTAAGTCCTAGACGCTCGATCTTGGCGGCATTCGTCTCAGCGCCTGGCAATTAGTATAGGAGCACTGTGTTTGACTTCTCTGGATGTTTCCCAGGCGAGTTATTGACAAGTAAATCCTAGACGCTCGATCTTGGTTATTTTCGCTTTCGCGGCTGGCAGTAAAAGAACCATGTTTCTGTGAATAACTCCTGAACCGTAAGTCCTAGACGCTCGCTCTTGGCTGCATTCGATTCAGCTCGTGGCAGCCAGTCTAAAAAACACTATCTTGGACTTCTCTGCATGTTTCCCAGGCGAGCAATTGGCAGCATGTTCAGAACCATGTTTCTGTGAATAACTCCTGAACCGTAAGTCCTAGACGCTCGCTCTTGGCTGCATTCGATTCAGCTCGTGGCAGCCAGTCTAAAAAACACTATCTTGGACTTCTCTGCATGTTTCCCAGGCGAGCAATTGGCAGCATGTTCAGAACCATGTTTCTGTGAATAACTCCTGAACCGTAAGTCCTAGACGCTCGCTCTTGGCTGCATTCGATTCAGCTCGTGGCAGCCAGTCTAAAAAACACTATCTTGGACTTCTCTGCATGTTTCCCAGGCGAGAAATTGGCAGCATGTTCAGAACCATGTTTCTGTGAATAACTCCTGAACCGTAAGTCCTAGACGCTCGCTCTTGGCTGCATTCGATTCAGCTCGTGGCAGCCAGTCTAAAAAACACTATCTTGGACTTCTCTGCATGTTTCCCAGGCGAGCAATTGGCAGCATGTTCAGAACCATGTTTCTGTGAATAACTCCTGAACCGTAAGTCCTAGACGCTCGCTCTTGGCTGCATTCGATTCAGCTCGTGGCAGCCAGTCTAAAAAACACTATCTTGGACTTCTCTGCATGTTTCCCAGGCGAGAAATTGGCAGCATGTTCAGAACCATGTTTCTGTGAATAACTCCTGAACCGTAAGTCCTAGACGCTCGATCTTGGCGGCATTCGTCTCAGCGCCTGGCAATTAGTATAGGAGCACTGTGTTTGACTTCTCTGGATGTTTCCCAGGCGAGTTATTGACAAGTAAATCCTAGACGCTCGATCTTGGTTATTTTCGCTTTCGCGGCTGGCAGTAAAAGAACCATGTTTCTGTGAATAACTCCTGAACCGTAAGTCCTAGACGCTCGCTCTTGGCTGCATTCGATTCAGCTCGTGGCAGCCAGTCTAAAAAACACTATCTTGGACTTCTCTGCATGTTTCCCAGGCGAGCAATTGGCAGCATGTTCAGAACCATGTTTCTGTGAATAACTCCTGAACCGTAAGTCCTAGACGCTCGCTCTTGGCTGCATTCGATTCAGCTCGTGGCAGCCAGTCTAAAAAACACTATCTTGGACTTCTCTGCATGTTTCCCAGGCGAGCAATTGGCAGCATGTTCAGAACCATGTTTCTGTGAATAACTCCTGAACCGTAAGTCCTAGACGCTCGCTCTTGGCTGCATTCGATTCAGCTCGTGGCAGCCAGTCTAAAAAACACTATCTTGGACTTCTCTGCATGTTTCCCAGGCGAGCAATTGGCAGCATGTTCAGAACCATGTTTCTGTGAATAACTCCTGAACCGTAAGTCCTAGACGCTCGCTCTTGGCTGCATTCGATTCAGCTCGTGGCAGCCAGTCTAAAAAACACTATCTTGG
This sequence comes from Rhinoderma darwinii, assembly GCF_050947455.1. Lineage (NCBI taxonomy): Eukaryota > Metazoa > Chordata > Amphibia > Anura > Rhinodermatidae > Rhinoderma > Rhinoderma darwinii. Next base: position 25,760 of record NW_027462470.1, read on the forward strand.
ACTTCTCTGCATGTTTCCCAGGCGAGAAATTGGCAGCATGTTCAGAACCATGTTTCTGTGAATAACTCCTGAACCGTAAGTCCTAGACGCTCGCTCTTGGCTGCATTCGATTCAGCTCGTGGCAGCCAGTCTAAAAAACACTATCTTGGACTTCTCTGCATGTTTCCCAGGCGAGCAATTGGCAGCATGTTCAGAACCATGTTTCTGTGAATAACTCCTGAACCGTAAGTCCTAGACGCTCGCTCTTGGCTGCATTCGATTCAGCTCGTGGCAGCCAGTCTAAAAAACACTATCTTGGACTTCTCTGCATGTTTCCCAGGCGAGAAATTGGCAGCATGTTCAGAACCATGTTTCTGTGAATAACTCCTGAACCGTAAGTCCTAGACGCTCGATCTTGGCGGCATTCGTCTCAGCGCCTGGCAATTAGTATAGGAGCACTGTGTTTGACTTCTCTGGATGTTTCCCAGGCGAGTTATTGACAAGTAAATCCTAGACGCTCGATCTTGGTTATTTTCGCTTTCGCGGCTGGCAGTAAAAGAACCATGTTTCTGTGAATAACTCCTGAACCGTAAGTCCTAGACGCTCGCTCTTGGCTGCATTCGATTCAGCTCGTGGCAGCCAGTCTAAAAAACACTATCTTGGACTTCTCTGCATGTTTCCCAGGCGAGAAATTGGCAGCATGTTCAGAACCATGTTTCTGTGAATAACTCCTGAACCGTAAGTCCTAGACGCTCGATCTTGGCGGCATTCGTCTCAGCGCCTGGCAATTAGTATAGGAGCACTGTGTTTGACTTCTCTGGATGTTTCCCAGGCGAGTTATTGACAAGTAAATCCTAGACGCTCGATCTTGGTTATTTTCGCTTTCGCGGCTGGCAGTAAAAGAACCATGTTTCTGTGAATAACTCCTGAACCGTAAGTCCTAGACGCTCGCTCTTGGCTGCATTCGATTCAGCTCGTGGCAGCCAGTCTAAAAAACACTATCTTGGACTTCTCTGCATGTTTCCCAGGCGAGCAATTGGCAGCATGTTCAGAACCATGTTTCTGTGAATAACTCCTGAACCGTAAGTCCTAGACGCTCGCTCTTGGCTGCATTCGATTCAGCTCGTGGCAGCCAGTCTAAAAAACACTATCTTGGACTTCTCTGCATGTTTCCCAGGCGAGCAATTGGCAGCATGTTCAGAACCATGTTTCTGTGAATAACTCCTGAACCGTAAGTCCTAGACGCTCGCTCTTGGCTGCATTCGATTCAGCTCGTGGCAGCCAGTCTAAAAAACACTATCTTGGACTTCTCTGCATGTTTCCCAGGCGAGAAATTGGCAGCATGTTCAGAACCATGTTTCTGTGAATAACTCCTGAACCGTAAGTCCTAGACGCTCGCTCTTGGCTGCATTCGATTCAGCTCGTGGCAGCCAGTCTAAAAAACACTATCTTGGACTTCTCTGCATGTTTCCCAGGCGAGCAATTGGCAGCATGTTCAGAACCATGTTTCTGTGAATAACTCCTGAACCGTAAGTCCTAGACGCTCGCTCTTGGCTGCATTCGATTCAGCTCGTGGCAGCCAGTCTAAAAAACACTATCTTGGACTTCTCTGCATGTTTCCCAGGCGAGCAATTGGCAGCATGTTCAGAACCATGTTTCTGTGAATAACTCCTGAACCGTAAGTCCTAGACGCTCGCTCTTGGCTGCATTCGATTCAGCTCGTGGCAGCCAGTCTAAAAAACACTATCTTGGACTTCTCTGCATGTTTCCCAGGCGAGAAATTGGCAGCATGTTCAAAACCATGTTTCTGTGAATAACTCCTGAACCGTAAGTCCTAGACGCTCGATCTTGGCGGCATTCGTCTCAGCGCCTGGCAATTAGTATAGGAGCACTGTGTTTGACTTCTCTGGATGTTTCCCAGACGAGTTATTGACAAGTAAATCCTAGACGCTCGATCTTGGTTATTTTCGCTTTCGCGGCTGGCAGTAAAAGAACCATGTTTCTGTGAATAACTCCTGAACCGTAAGTCCTAGACGCTCGCTCTTGGCTGCATTCGATTCAGCTCGTGGCAGCCAGTCTAAAAAACACTATCTTGGACTTCTCTGCATGTTTCCCAGGCGAGAAATTCGCAGCATGTTCAGAACCATGTTTCTGTGAATAACTCCTGAACCGTAAGTCACAGACGCTCGCTCTTGGCTGCATTCGATTCAGCTCGTGGCAGCCAGTCTAAAAAACACTATCTTGGACTTCTCTGCATGTTTCCCAGGCGAGCAATTGGCAGCATGTTCAGAACCATGTTTCTGAGGCTAATTCCTTAACCGTAAGTCCTAGACGCTCGATCTTGGCGGCATTCGTCTCAGCGCCTGGCAATTAGTATAGGAGCACTGTGTTTGACTTCTCTGGATGTTTCCCAGGCGAGTTATTGACAAGTAAATCCTAGACGCTCGATCTTGGTTATTTTCGCTTTCGCGGCTGGCAGTAAAAGAACCATGTTTCTGTGAATAACTCTTGAACCGTAAGTCACAGACGCTCGCTCTTGGCTGCATTCGATTCAGCTCGTGGCAGCCAGTCTAAAAAACACTATCTTGGACTTCTCTGCATGTTTCCCAGGCGAGCAATTGGCAGCATGTTCAGAACCATGTTTCTGTGAATAACTCCTGAACCGTAAGTCACAGACGCTCGCTCTTGGCTGCATTCGATTCAGCTCGTGGCAGCCAGTCTAAAAAACACTATCTTGGACTTCTCTGCATGTTTCCCAGGCGAGCAATTGGCAGCATGTTCAGAACCATGTTTCTGTGAATAACTCCTGAACCGTAAGTCACAGACGCTCGCTCTTGGCTGCATTCGATTCAGCTCGTGGCAGCCAGTCTAAAAAACACTATCTTGGACTTCTCTGCATGTTTCCCAGGCGAGCAATTGGCAGCATGTTCAGAACCATGTTTCTGTGAATAACTCCTGAACCGTAAGTCACAGACGCTCGCTCTTGGCTGCATTCGATTCAGCTCGTGGCAGCCAGTCTAAAAAACACTATCTTGGACTTCTCTGCATGTTTCCCAGGCGAGCAATTGGCAGCATGTTCAGAACCATGTTTCTGAGGCTAATTCCTTAACCGTAAGTCCTAGACGCTCGATCTTGGCGGCATTCGTCTCAGCGCCTGGCAATTAGTATAGGAGCACTGTGTTTGACTTCTCTGGATGTTTCCCAGGCGAGTTATTGACAAGTAAATCCTAGACGCTCGATCTTGGTTATTTTCGCTTTCGCGGCTGGCAGTAAAAGAACCATGTTTCTGTGAATAACTCTTGAACCGTAAGTCACAGACGCTCGCTCTTGGCTGCATTCGATTCAGCTCGTGGCAGCCAGTCTAAAAAACACTATCTTGGACTTCTCTGCATGTTTCCCAGGCGAGCAATTGGCAGCATGTTCAGAACCATGTTTCTGAGGCTAATTCCTTAACCGTAAGTCCTAGACGCTCGATCTTGGCGGCATTCGTCTCAGCGCCTGGCAATTAGTATAGGAGCACTGTGTTTGACTTCTCTGGATGTTTCCCAGGCGAGTTATTGACAAGTAAAACCTAGACGCTCGATCTTGGTTATTTTCGCTTTCGCGGCTGGCAGTAAAAGAACCATGTTTCTGTGAATAACTCTTGAACCGTAAGTCACAGACGCTCGCTCTTGGCTGCATTCGATTCAGCTCGTGGCAGCCAGTCTAAAAAACACTATCTTGGACTTCTCTGCATGTTTCCCAGGCGAGCAGTTGGCAGCATGTTCAGAACCATGTTTCTGTGAATAACTCCTGAACCGTAAGTCACAGACGCTCGCTCTTGGCTGCATTCGATTCAGCTCGTGGCAGCCAGTCTAAAAAACACTATCTTGGACTTCTCTGCATGTTTCCCAGGCGAGCAATTGGCAGCATGTTCAGAACCATGTTTCTGTGAATAACTCCTGAACCGTAAGTCACAGACGCTCGCTCTTGGCTGCATTCGATTCAGCTCGTGGCAGCCAGTCTAAAAAACACTATCTTGGACTTCTCTGCATGTTTCCCAGGCGAGCAATTGGCAGCATGTTCAGAACCATGTTTCTGAGGCTAATTCCTTAACCGTAAGTCCTAGACGCTCGATCTTGGCGGCATTCGTCTCAGCGCCTGGCAATTAGTATAGGAGCACTGTGTTTGACTTCTCTGGATGTTTCCCAGGCGAGTTATTGACAAGTAAAACCTAGACGCTCGATCTTGGTTATTTTCGCTTTTGCGGCTGGCAGTAAAAGAACCATGTTTCTGTGAATAACTCTTGAACCGTAAGTCACAGACGCTCGCTCTTGGCTGCATTCGATTCAGCTCGTGGCAGCCAGTCTAAAAAACACTATCTTGGACTTCTCTGCATGTTTCCCAGGCGAGCAATTGGCAGCATGTTCAGAACCATGTTTCTGTGAATAACTCCTGAACCGTAAGTCACAGACGCTCGCTCTTGGCTGCATTAGATTCAGCTCGTGGCAGCCAGTCTAAAAAACACTATCTTGGACTTCTCTGCATGTTTCCCAGGCGAGCAATTGGCAGCATGTTCAGAACCATGTTTCTGTGAATAACTCCTGAACCGTAAGTCACAGACGCTCGCTCTTGGCTGCATTCGATTCAGCTCGTGGCAGCCAGTCTAAAAAACACTATCTTGGACTTCTCTGCATGTTTCCCAGGCGAGCAATTGGCAGCATGTTCAGAACCATGTTTCTGAGGCTAATTCCTTAACCGTAAGTCCTAGACGCTCGATCTTGGCGGCATTCGTCTCAGCGCCTGGCAATTAGTATAGGAGCATTGTGTTTGACTTCTCTGGATGTTTCCCAGGCGAGTTATTGACAAGTAAATCCTAGACGCTCGATCTTGGTTATTTTCGCTTTCGCGGCTGGCAGTAAAAGAACCATGTTTCTGTGAATAACTCTTGAACCGTAAGTCACAGACGCTCGCTCTTGGCTGCATTCGATTCAGCTCGTGGCAGCCAGTCTAAAAAACACTATCTTGGACTTCTCTGCATGTTTCCCAGGCGAGCAATTGGCAGCATGTTCAGAACCATGTTTCTGTGAATAACTCCTGAACCGTAAGTCACAGACGCTCGCTCTTGGCTGCATTCGATTCAGCTCGTGGCAGCCAGTCTAAAAAACACTATCTTGGACTTCTCTGCATGTTTCCCAGGCGAGCAATTGGCAGCATGTTCAGAACCATGTTTCTGTGAATAACTCCTGAACCGTAAGTCACAGACGCTCGCTCTTGGCTGCATTCGATTCAGCTCGTGGCAGCCAGTCTAAAAAACACTATCTTGGACTTCTCTGCATGTTTCCCAGGCGAGCAATTGGCAGCATGTTCAGAACCATGTTTCTGAGGCTAATTCCTTAACCGTAAGTCCTAGACGCTCGATCTTGGCGGCATTCGTCTCAGCGCCTGGCAATTAGTATAGGAGCATTGTGTTTGACTTCTCTGGATGTTTCCCAGGCGAGTTATTGACAAGTAAATCCTAGACGCTCGATCTTGGTTATTTTCGCTTTCGCGGCTGGCAGTAAAAGAACCATGTTTCTGTGAATAACTCTTGAACCGTAAGTCACAGACGCTCGCTCTTGGCTGCATTCGATTCAGCTCGTGGCAGCCAGTCTAAAAAACACTATCTTGGACTTCTCTGCATGTTTCCCAGGCGAGCAATTGGCAGCATGTTCAGAACCATGTTTCTGTGAATAACTCCTGAACCGTAAGTCACAGACGCTCGCTCTTGGCTGCATTCGATTCAGCTCGTGGCAGCCAGTCTAAAAAACACTATCTTGGACTTCTCTGCATGTTTCCCAGGCGAGCAATTGGCAGCATGTTCAGAACCATGTTTCTGTGAATAACTCCTGAACCGTAAGTCACAGACACTCGCTCTTGGCTGCATTCGATTCAGCTCGTGGCAGCCAGTCTAAAAAACACTATCTTGGACTTCTCTGCATGTTTCCCAGGCGAGCAATTGGCAGCATGTTCAGAACCATGTTTCTGAGGCTAATTCCTTAACCGTAAGTCCTAGACGCTCGATCTTGGCGGCATTCGTCTCAGCGCCTGGCAATTAGTATAGGAGCACTGTGTTTGACTTCTCTGGATGTTTCCCAGGCGAGTTATTGACAAGTAAATCCTAGACGCTCGATCTTGGTTATTTTCGCTTTCGCGGCTGGCAGTAAAAGAACCATGTTTCTGTGAATAACTCTTGAACCGTAAGTCACAGACGCTCGCTCTTGGCTGCATTCGATTCAGCTCGTGGCAGCCAGTCTAAAAAACACTATCTTGGACTTCTCTGCATGTTTCCCAGGCGAGCAATTGGCAGCATGTTCAGAACCATGTTTCTGTGAATAACTCCTGAACCGTAAGTCACAGACGCTCGCTCTTGGCTGCATTCGATTCAGCTCGTGGCAGCCAGTCTAAAAAACACTATCTTGGACTTCTCTGCATGTTTCCCAGGCGAGCAATTGGCAGCATGTTCAGAACCATGTTTCTGTGAATAACTCCTGAACCGTAAGTCACAGACGCTCGCTCTTGGCTGCATTCGATTCAGCTCGTGGCAGCCAGTCTAAAAAACACTATCTTGGACTTCTCTGCATGTTTCCCAGGCGAGCAATTGGCAGCATGTTCAGAACCATGTTTCTGTGAATAACTCCTGAACCGTAAGTCACAGACACTCGCTCTTGGCTGCATTCGATTCAGCTCGTGGCAGCCAGTCTAAAAAACACTATCTTGGACTTCTCTGCATGTTTCCCAGGCGAGCAATTGGCAGCATGTTCAGAACCATGTTTCTGAGGCTAATTCCTTAACCGTAAGTCCTAGACGCTCGATCTTGGCGGCATTCGTCTCAGCGCCTGGCAATTAGTATAGGAGCACTGTGTTTGACTTCTCTGGATGTTTCCCAGGCGAGTTATTGACAAGTAAATCCTAGACGCTCGATCTTGGTTATTTTCGCTTTCGCGGCTGGCAGTAAAAGAACCATGTTTCTGTGAATAACTCTTGAACCGTAAGTCACAGACGCTCGCTCTTGGCTGCATTCGATTCAGCTCGTGGCAGCCAGTCTAAAAAACACTATCTTGGACTTCTCTGCATGTTTCCCAGGCGAGCAATTGGCAGCATGTTCAGAACCATGTTTCTGTGAATAACTCCTGAACCGTAAGTCACAGACGCTCGCTCTTGGCTGCATTCGATTCAGCTCGTGGCAGCCAGTCTAAAAAACACTATCTTGGACTTCTCTGCATGTTTCCCAGGCGAGCAATTGGCAGCATGTTCAGAACCATGTTTCTGTGAATAACTCCTGAACCGTAAGTCACAGACGCTCGCTCTTGGCTGCATTCGATTCAGCTCGTGGCAGCCAGTCTAAAAAACACTATCTTGGACTTCTCTGCATGTTTCCCAGGCGAGCAATTGGCAGCATGTTCAGAACCATGTTTCTGTGAATAACTCCTGAACCGTAAGTCACAGACGCTCGCTCTTGGCTGCATTCGATTCAGCTCGTGGCAGCCAGTCTAAAAAACACTATCTTGGACTTCTCTGCATGTATCCCAGGCGAGCAATTGGCAGCATGTTCAGAACCATGTTTCTGTGAATAACTCTTGAACCGTAAGTCACAGACGCTCGCTCTTGGCTGCATTCGATTCAGCTCGTGGCAGCCAGTCTAAAAAACACTATCTTAGACTTCTCTGCATGTTTCCCAGGCGAGCAATTGGCAGCATGTTCAGAACCATGTTTCTGAGGCTAATTCCTTAACCGCAAGTCCTAGACGCTCGATCTTGGCGGCATTCGTCTCAGCGCCTGGCAATTAGTATAGGAGCACTGTGTTTGACTTCTCTGGATGTTTCCCAGGCGAGTTATTGACAAGTAAATCCTAGACGCTCGATCTTGGTTATTTTCGCTTTCGCGGCTGGCAGTAAAAGAACCATGTTTCTGTGAATAACTCTTGAACCATAAGTCACAGACGCTCGCTCTTGGCTGCATTCGATTCAGCTCGTGGCAGCCAGTCTAAAAAACACTATCTTGGACTTCTCTGCATGTTTCCCAGGCGAGCAATTGGCAGCATGTTCAGAACCATGTTTCTGTGAATAACTCCTGAACCGTAAGTCACAGACGCTCGCTCTTGGCTGCATTCGATTCAGCTCGTGGCAGCCAGTCTAAAAAACACTATCTTGGACTTCTCTGCATGTTTCCCAGGCGAGCAATTGGCAGCATGTTCAGAACCATGTTTCTGTGAATAACTCCTGAACCGTAAGTCACAGACGCTCGCTCTTGGCTGCATTTGATTCAGCTCGTGGCAGCCAGTCTAAAAAACACTATCTTGGACTTCTCTGCATGTTTCCCAGGCGAGCAATTGGCAGCATGTTCAGAACCATGTTTCTGAGGCTAATTCCTTAACCGTAAGTCCTAGACGCTCGATCTTGGCGGCATTCGTCTCAGCGCCTGGCAATTAGTATAGGAGCACTGTGTTTGACTTCTCTGGATGTTTCCCAGGCGAGTTATTGACAAGTAAATCCTAGACGCTCGATCTTGGTTATTTTCGCTTTCGCGGCTGGCAGTAAAAGAACCATGTTTCTGTGAATAACTCTTGAACCGTAAGTCACAGACGCTCGCTCTTGGCTGCATTCGATTCAGCTCGTGGCAGCCAGTCTAAAAAACACTATCTTGGACTTCTCTGCATGTTTCCCAGGCGAGCAATTTGCCAGCATGTTCAGAACCATGTTTCTGTGAATAACTCCTGAACCGTAAGTCACAGACGCTCGCTCTTGGCTGCATTCGATTCAGCTCGTGGCAGCCAGTCTAAAAAACACTATCTTGGACTTCTCTGCATGTTTCCCAGGCGAGCAATTGGCAGCATGTTCAGAACCATGTTTCTGAGGCTAATTCCTTAACCGTAAGTCCTAGACGCTCGATCTTGGCGGCATTCGTCTCAGCGCCTGGCAATTAGTATAGGAGCACTGTGTTTGACTTCTCTGGATGTTTCCCAGGCGAGTTATTGACAAGTAAATCCTAGACGCTCGATCTTGGTTATTTTCGCTTTCGCGGCTGGCAGTAAAAGAACCATGTTTCTGTGAATAACTCTTGAACCGTAAGTCACAGACGCTCGCTCTTGGCTGCATTCGATTCAGCTCGTGGCAGCCAGTCTAAAAAACACTATCTTGGACTTCTCTGCATGTTTCCCAGGCGAGCAATTGGCAGCATGTTCAGAACCATGTTTCTGAGGCTAATTCCTTAACCGTAAGTCCTAGACGCTCGATCTTGGCGGCATTCGTCTCAGCGCCTGGCAATTAGTATAGGAGCACTGTGTTTGACTTCTCTGGATGTTTCCCAGGCGAGTTATTGACAAGTAAATCCTAGACGCTCGATCTTGGTTATTTTCGCTTTCGCGGCTGGCAGTAAAAGAACCATGTTTCTGTGAATAACTCTTGAACCGTAAGTCACAGACGCTCGCTCTTGGCTGCATTCGATTCAGCTCGTGGCAGCCAGTCTAAAAAACACTATCTTGGACTTCTCTGCATGTTTCCCAGGCGAGCAATTGGCAGCATGTTCAGAACCATGTTTCTGTGAATAACTCCTGAACCGTAAGTCACAGACACTCGCTCTTGGCTGCATTCGATTCAGCTCGTGGCAGCCAGTCTAAAAAACACTATCTTGGACTTCTCTGCATGTTTCCCAGGCGAGCAATTGGCAGCATGTTCAGAACCATGTTTCTGAGGCTAATTCCTTAACCGTAAGTCCTAGACGCTCGATCTTGGCGGCATTCGTCTCAGCGCCTGGCAATTAGTATAGGAGCACTGTGTTTGACTTCTCTGGATGTTTCCCAGGCGAGTTATTGACAAGTAAATCCTAGACGCTCGATCTTGGTTATTTTCGCTTTCGCGGCTGGCAGTAAAAGAACCATGTTTCTGTGAATAACTCTTGAACCGTAAGTCACAGACGCTCGCTCTTGGCTGCATTCGATTCAGCTCGTGGCAGCCAGTCTAAAAAACACTATCTTGGACTTCTCTGCATGTTTCCCAGGCGAGCAATTGGCAGCATGTTCAGAACCATGTTTCTGTGAATAACTCCTGAACCGTAAGTCACAGACGCTCGCTCTTGGCTGCATTCGATTCAGCTCGTGGCAGCCAGTCTAAAAAACACTATCTTGGACTTCTCTGCATGTTTCCCAGGCGAGCAATTGGCAGCATGTTCAGAACCATGTTTCTGTGAATAACTCCTGAACCGTAATTCACAGACGCTCGCTCTTGGCTGCATTCGATTCAGCTCGTGGCAGCCAGTCTAAAAACACTATCTTGGACTTCTCTGCATGTTTCCCAGGCGAGCAATTGGCAGCATGTTCAGAACCATGTTTCTGAGGCTAATTCCTTAACCGTAAGTCCTAGACGCTCGATCTTGGCGGCATTCGTCTCAGCGCCTGGCAATTAGTATAGGAGCACTGTGTTTGACTTCTCTGGATGTTTCCCAGGCGAGTTATTGACAAGTAAAACCTAGACGCTCGATCTTGGTTATTTTCGCTTTCGCGGCTGGCAGTAAAAGAACCATGTTTCTGTGAATAACTCTTGAACCGTAAGTCACAGACGCTCGCTCTTGGCTGCATTCGATTCAGCTCGTGGCAGCCAGTCTAAAAAACACTATCTTGGACTTCTCTGCATGTTTCCCAGGCGAGCAATTGGCAGCATGTTCAGAACCATGTTTCTGTGAATAACTCCTGAACCGTAAGTCACAGACGCTCGCTCTTGGCTGCATTCGATTCAGCTCGTGGCAGCCAGTCTAAAAAACACTATCTTGGACTTCTCTGCATGTTTCCCAGGCGAGCAATTGGCAGCATGTTCAGAACCATGTTTCTGAGGCTAATTCCTTAAACCGTAAGTCCTAGACGCTCGATCTTGGCGGCATTCGTCTCAGCGCCTGGCAATTAGTATAGGAGCACTGTGTTTGACTTCTCTGGATGTTTCCCAGGCGAGTTATTGACAAGTAAATCCTAGACGCTCGATCTTGGTTATTTTCGCTTTCGCGGCTGGCAGTAAAAGAACCATGTTTCTGTGAATAACTCTTGAACCGTAAGTCACAGACGCTCGCTCTTGGCTGCATTCGATTCAGCTCGTGGCAGCCAGTCTAAAAAACACTATCTTGGACTTCTCTGCATGTTTCCCAGGCGAGCAATTGGCAGCATGTTCAGAACCATGTTTCTGTGAATAACTCCTGAACCGTAAGTCACAGACGCTCGCTCTTGGCTGCATTCGATTCAGCTCGTGGCAGCCAGTCTAAAAAACACTATCTTGGACTTCTCTGCATGTTTCCCAGGCGAGCAATTGGCAGCATGTTCAGAACCATGTTTCTGTGAATAACTCCTGAACCGTAATTCACAGACGCTCGCTCTTGGCTGCATTCGATTCAGCTCGTGGCAGCCAGTCTAAAAAACACTATCTTGGACTTCTCTGCATGTTTCCCAGGCGAGCAATTGGCAGCATGTTCAGAACCATGTTTCTGAGGCTAATTCCTTAACCGTAAGTCCTAGACGCTCGATCTTGGCGGCATTCGTCTCAGCGCCTGGCAATTAGTATAGGAGCACTGTGTTTGACTTCTCTGGATGTTTCCCAGGCGAGTTATTGACAAGTAAAACCTAGACGCTCGATCTTGGTTATTTTCGCTTTCGCGGCTGGCAGTAAAAGAACCATGTTTCTGTGAATAACTCTTGAACCGTAAGTCACAGACGCTCGCTCTTGGCTGCATTCGATTCAGCTCGTGGCAGCCAGTCTAAAAAACACTATCTTGGACTTCTCTGCATGTTTCCCAGGCGAGCAATTGGCAGCATGTTCAGAACCATGTTTCTGTGAATAACTCCTGAACCGTAAGTCACAGACGCTCGCTCTTGGCTGCATTCGATTCAGCTCGTGGCAGCCAGTCTAAAAAACACTATCTTGGACTTCTCTGCATGTTTCCCAGGCGAGCAATTGGCAGCATGTTCAGAACCATGTTTCTGAGGCTAATTCCTTAACCGTAAGTCCTAGACGCTCGATCTTGGCGGCATTCGTCTCAGCGCCTGGCAATTAGTATAGGAGCACTGTGTTTGACTTCTCTGGATGTTTCCCAGGCGAGTTATTGACAAGTAAATCCTAGACGCTCGATCTTGGTTATTTTCGCTTTCGCGGCTGGCAGTAAAAGAACCATGTTTCTGTGAATAACTCTTGAACCGTAAGTCACAGACGCTCGCTCTTGGCTGCATTCGATTCAGCTCGTGGCAGCCAGTCTAAAAAACACTATCTTGGACTTCTCTGCATGTTTCCCAGGCGAGCAATTGGCAGCATGTTCAGAACCATGTTTCTGTGAATAACTCCTGAACCGTAAGTCACAGACGCTCGCTCTTGGCTGCATTCGATTCAGCTCGTGGCAGCCAGTCTAAAAAACACTATCTTGGACTTCTCTGCATGTTTCCCAGGCGAGCAATTGGCAGCATGTTCAGAACCATGTTTCTGTGAATAACTCCTGAACCGTAAGTCAAAGACGCTCGCTCTTGGCTGCATTCGATTCAGCTCGTGGCAGCCAGTCTAAAAAACACTATCTTGGACTTCTCTGCATGTTTCCCAGGCGAGCAATTGGCAGCATGTTCAGAACCATGTTTCTGTGAATAACTCCTGAACCGTAAGTCACAGACGCTCGCTCTTGGCTGCATTCGATTCAGCTCGTGGCAGCCAGTCTAAAAAACACTATCTTGGACTTCTCTGCATGTTTCCCAGGCGAGCAATTGGCAGCATGTTCAGAACCATGTTTCTGAGGCTAATTCCTTAACCGTAAGTCCTAGACGCTCGATCTTGGCGGCATTCGTCTCAGCGCCTGGCAATTAGTATAGGAGCACTGTGTTTGACTTCTCTGGATGTTTCCCAGGCGAGTTATTGACAAGTAAATCCTAGACGCTCGATCTTGGTTATTTTCGCTTTCGCGGCTGGCAGTAAAAGAACCATGTTTCTGTGAATAACTCTTGAACCGTAAGTCACAGACGCTCGCTCTTGGCTGCATTCGATTCAGCTCGTGGCAGCCAGTCTAAAAAACACTATCTTGGACTTCTCTGCATGTTTCCCAGGCGAGCAATTGGCAGCATGTTCAGAACCATGTTTCTGTGAATAACTCCTGAACCGTAAGTCACAGACGCTCGCTCTTGGCTGCATTCGATTCAGCTCGTGGCAGCCAGTCTAAAAAACACTATCTTGGACTTCTCTGCATGTTTCCCAGGCGAGCAATTGGCAGCATGTTCAGAACCATGTTTCTGTGAATAACTCCTGAACCGTAAGTCACAGACGCTCGCTCTTGGCTGCATTCGATTCAGCTCGTGGCAGCCAGTCTAAAAAACACTATCTTGGACTTCTCTGCATGTTTCCCAGGCGAGCAATTGGCAGCATGTTCAGAACCATGTTTCTGTGAATAACTCCTGAACCGTAAGTCACAGACGCTCGCTCTTGGCTGCATTCGATTCAGCTCGTGGCAGCCAGTCTAAAAAACACTATCTTGGACTTCTCTGCATGTATCCCAGGCGAGCAATTGGCAGCATGTTCAGAACCATGTTTCTGTGAATAACTCTTGAACCGTAAGTCACAGACGCTCGCTCTTGGCTGCATTCGATTCAGCTCGTGGCAGCCAGTCTAAAAAACACTATCTTAGACTTCTCTGCATGTTTCCCAGGCGAGCAATTGGCAGCATGTTCAGAACCATGTTTCTGAGGCTAATTCCTTAACCGCAAGTCCTAGACGCTCGATCTTGGCGGCATTCGTCTCAGCGCCTGGCAATTAGTATAGGAGCACTGTGTTTGACTTCTCTGGATGTTTCCCAGGCGAGTTATTGACAAGTAAATCCTAGACGCTCGATCTTGGTTATTTTCGCTTTCGCGGCTGGCAGTAAAAGAACCATGTTTCTGTGAATAACTCTTGAACCATAAGTCACAGACGCTCGCTCTTGGCTGCATTCGATTCAGCTCGTGGCAGCCAGTCTAAAAAACACTATCTTGGACTTCTCTGCATGTTTCCCAGGCGAGCAATTGGCAGCATGTTCAGAACCATGTTTCTGTGAATAACTCCTGAACCGTAAGTCACAGACGCTCGCTCTTGGCTGCATTCGATTCAGCTCGTGGCAGCCAGTCTAAAAAACACTATCTTGGACTTCTCTGCATGTTTCCCAGGCGAGCAATTGGCAGCATGTTCAGAACCATGTTTCTGTGAATAACTCCTGAACCGTAAGTCACAGACGCTCGCTCTTGGCTGCATTTGATTCAGCTCGTGGCAGCCAGTCTAAAAAACACTATCTTGGACTTCTCTGCATGTTTCCCAGGCGAGCAATTGGCAGCATGTTCAGAACCATGTTTCTGAGGCTAATTCCTTAACCGTAAGTCCTAGACGCTCGATCTTGGCGGCATTCGTCTCAGCGCCTGGCAATTAGTATAGGAGCACTGTGTTTGACTTCTCTGGATGTTTCCCAGGCGAGTTATTGACAAGTAAATCCTAGACGCTCGATCTTGGTTATTTTCGCTTTCGCGGCTGGCAGTAAAAGAACCATGTTTCTGTGAATAACTCTTGAACCGTAAGTCACAGACGCTCGCTCTTGGCTGCATTCGATTCAGCTCGTGGCAGCCAGTCTAAAAAACACTATCTTGGACTTCTCTGCATGTTTCCCAGGCGAGCAATTTGCAGCATGTTCAGAACCATGTTTCTGTGAATAACTCCTGAACCGTAAGTCACAGACGCTCGCTCTTGGCTGCATTCGATTCAGCTCGTGGCAGCCAGTCTAAAAAACACTATCTTGGACTTCTCTGCATGTTTCCCAGGCGAGCAATTGGCAGCATGTTCAGAACCATGTTTCTGAGGCTAATTCCTTAACCGTAAGTCCTAGACGCTCGATCTTGGCGGCATTCGTCTCAGCGCCTGGCAATTAGTATAGGAGCACTGTGTTTGACTTCTCTGGATGTTTCCCAGGCGAGTTATTGACAAGTAAATCCTAGACGCTCGATCTTGGTTATTTTCGCTTTCGCGGCTGGCAGTAAAAGAACCATGTTTCTGTGAATAACTCTTGAACCGTAAGTCACAGACGCTCGCTCTTGGCTGCATTCGATTCAGCTCGTGGCAGCCAGTCTAAAAAACACTATCTTGGACTTCTCTGCATGTTTCCCAGGCGAGCAATTGGCAGCATGTTCAGAACCATGTTTCTGAGGCTAATTCCTTAACCGTAAGTCCTAGACGCTCGATCTTGGCGGCATTCGTCTCAGCGCCTGGCAATTAGTATAGGAGCACTGTGTTTGACTTCTCTGGATGTTTCCCAGGCGAGTTATTGACAAGTAAATCCTAGACGCTCGATCTTGGTTATTTTCGCTTTCGCGGCTGGCAGTAAAAGAACCATGTTTCTGTGAATAACTCTTGAACCGTAAGTCACAGACGCTCGCTCTTGGCTGCATTCGATTCAGCTCGTGGCAGCCAGTCTAAAAAACACTATCTTGGACTTCTCTGCATGTTTCCCAGGCGAGCAATTTGCAGCATGTTCAGAACCATGTTTCTGTGAATAACTCCTGAACCGTAAGTCACAGACGCTCGCTCTTGGCTGCATTCGATTCAGCTCGTGGCAGCCAGTCTAAAAAACACTATCTTGGACTTCTCTGCATGTTTCCCAGGCGAGCAATTGGCAGCATGTTCAGAACCATGTTTCTGAGGCTAATTCCTTAACCGTAAGTCCTAGACGCTCGATCTTGGCGGCATTCGTCTCAGCGCCTGGCAATTAGTATAGGAGCACTGTGTTTGACTTCTCTGGATGTTTCCCAGGCGAGTTATTGACAAGTAAATCCTAGACGCTCGATCTTGGTTATTTTCGCTTTCGCGGCTGGCAGTAAAAGAACCATGTTTCTGTGAATAACTCTTGAACCGTAAGTCACAGACGCTCGCTCTTGGCTGCATTCGATTCAGCTCGTGGCAGCCAGTCTAAAAAACACTATCTTGGACTTCTCTGCATGTTTCCCAGGCGAGCAATTGGCAGCATGTTCAGAACCATGTTTCTGAGGCTAATTCCTTAACCGTAAGTCCTAGACGCTCGATCTTGGCGGCATTCGTCTCAGCGCCTGGCAATTAGTATAGGAGCACTGTGTTTGACTTCTCTGGATGTTTCCCAGGCGAGTTATTGACAAGTAAATCCTAGACGCTCGATCTTGGTTATTTTCGCTTTCGCGGCTGGCAGTAAAAGAACCATGTTTCTGTGAATAACTCTTGAACCGTAAGTCACAGACGCTCGCTCTTGGCTGCATTCGATTCAGCTCGTGGCAGCCAGTCTAAAAAACACTATCTTGGACTTCTCTGCATGTTTCCCAGGCGAGCAATTGGCAGCATGTTCAGAACCATGTTTCTGAGGCTAATTCCTTAACCGTAAGTCCTAGACGCTCGATCTTGGCGGCATTCGTCTCAGCGCCTGGCAATTAGTATAGGAGCACTGTGTTTGACTTCTCTGGATGTTTCCCAGGCGAGTTATTGACAAGTAAATCCTAGACGCTCGATCTTGGTTATTTTCGCTTTCCGCGGCTGGCAGTAAAAGAACCATGTTTCTGTGAATAACTCTTGAACTGTAAGTCACAGACGGTCGCTCTTGGCTGCATTCGATTCAGCTCGTGGCAGCCAGTCTAAAAAACACTATCTTGGACTTCTCTGCATGTTTCCCAGGCGAGCAATTGGCAGCATGTTCAGAACCATGTTTCTGTGAATAACTCCTGAACCGTAAGTCACAGACGCTCGCTCTTGGCTGCATTCGATTCAGCTCGTGGCAGCCAGTCTAAAAAACACTATCTTGGACTTCTCTGCATGTTTCCCAGGCGAGCAATTGGCAGCATGTTCAGAACCATGTTTCTGTGAATAACTCCTGAACCGTAAGTCACAGACGCTCGCTCTTGGCTGCATTCGATTCAGCTCGTGGCAGCCAGTCTAAAAAACACTATCTTGGACTTCTCTGCATGTTTCCCAGGCGAGCAATTGGCAGCATGTTCAGAAACCATGTTTCTGTGAATAACTCCTGAACCGTAAGTCACAGACGCTCGCTCTTGGCTGCATTCGATTCAGCTCGTGGCAGCCAGTCTAAAAAACACTATCTTGGACTTCTCTGCATGTTTCCCAGGCGAGCAATTGGCAGCATGTTCAGAACCATGTTTGTGAGGCTAATTCCTTAACCGTAAGTCCTAGACGCTCGATCTTGGCGGCATTCGTCTCAGCGCCTGGCAATTAGTATAGGAGCACTGTGTTTGACTTCTCTGGATGTTTCCCAGGCGAGTTATTGACAAGTAAAACCTAGACGCTCGATCTTGGTTATTTTCGCTTTCGCGGCTGGCAGTAAAAGAACCATGTTTCTGTGAATAACTCTTGAACCGTAAGTCACAGACGCTCGCTCTTGGCTGCATTCGATTCAGCTCGTGGCAGCCAGTCTAAAAAACACTATCTTGGACTTCTCTGCATGTTTCCCAGGCGAGCAATTGGCAGCATGTTCAGAACCATGTTTCTGTGAATAACTCCTGAACCGTAAGTCACAGACGCTCGCTCTTGGCTGCATTCGATTCAGCTCGTGGCAGCCAGTCTAAAAAACACTATCTTGGACTTCTCTGCATGTTTCCCAGGCGAACAATTGGCAGCATGTTCAGAACCATGTTTCTGTGAATAACTCCTGAACCGTAAGTCACAGACGCTCGCTCTTGGCTGCATTCGATTCAGCTCGTGGCAGCCAGTCTAAAAAACACTATCTTGGACTTCTCTGCATGTTTCCCAGGCGAGCAATTGGCAGCATGTTCAGAACCATAAGTCCTAGACGCTCGATCTTGGCGGCATTCGTCTCAGCGCCTGGCAATTAGTATAGGAGCACTGTGTTTGACTTCTCTGGATCTTTCCCAGGCGAGTTATTGACAAGTAAATCCTAGACGCTCGATCTTGGTTATTTTCGCTTTCGCGGCTGGCAGTAAAAGAACCATGTTTCTGTGAATAACTCTTGAACCGTAAGTCACAGACGCTCGCTCTTGGCTGCATTCGATTCAGCTCGTGGCAGCCAGTCTAAAAAACACTATCTTGGACTTCTCTGCATGTTTCCCAGGCGAGCAATTGGCAGCATGTTCAGAACCATGTTTCTGTGAATAACTCCTGAACCGTAAGTCACAGACGCTCGCTCTTGGCTGCATTCGATTCAGCTCGTGGCAGCCAGTCTAAAAAACACTATCTTGGACTTCTCTGCATGTTTCCCAGGCGAGCAATTGGCAGCATGTTCAGAACCATGTTTCTGTGAATAACTCCTGAACCGTAAGTCACAGACGCTCGCTCTTGGCTGCATTCGATTCAGCTCGTGGCAGCCAGTCTAAAAAACACTATCTTGGACTTCTCTGCATGTTTCCCAGGCGAGCAATTGGCAGCATGTTCAGAACCATGTTTCTGTGAATAACTCCTGAACCGTAAGTCACAGACGCTCGCTCTTGGCTGCATTCGATTCAGCTCGTGGCAGCCAGTCTAAAAAACACTATCTTGGACTTCTCTGCATGTTTCCCAGGCGAGCAATTGGCAGCATGTTCAGAACCATGTTTCTGAGGCTAATTCCTTAACCGTAAGTCCTAGACGCTCGATCTTGGCGGCATTCGTCTCAGCGCCTGGCAATTAGTATAGGAGCACTGTGTTTGACTTCTCTGGATGTTTCCCAGGCGAGTTATTGACAAGTAAATCCTAGACGCTCGATCTTGGTTATTTTCGCTTTCGCGGCTGGCAGTAAAAGAACCATGTTTCTGTGAATAACTCTTGAACCGTAAGTCACAGACGCTCGCTCTTGGCTGCATTCGATTCAGCTCGTGGCAGCCAGTCTAAAAAACACTATCTTGGACTTCTCTGCATGTTTCCCAGGCGAGCAATTGGCAGCATGTTCAGAACCATGTTTCTGTGAATAACTCCTGAACCGTAAGTCACAGACGCTCGCTCTTGGCTGCATTCGATTCAGCTCGTGGCAGCCAGTCTAAAAAACACTATCTTGGACTTCTCTGCATGTTTCCCAGGCGAGCAATTGGCAGCATGTTCAGAACCATGTTTCTGTGAATAACTCCTGAACCGTAAGTCACAGACGCTCGCTCTTGGCTGCATTCGATTCAGCTCGTGGCAGCCAGTCTAAAAAACACTATCTTGGACTTCTCTGCATGTTTCCCAGGCGAGCAATTGGCAGCATGTTCAGAACCATGTTTCTGTGAATAACTCCTGAACCGTAAGTCACAGACGCTCGCTCTTGGCTGCATTCGATTCAGCTCGTGGCAGCCAGTCTAAAAAACACTATCTTGGACTTCTCTGCATCTTTCCCAGGCGAGCAATTGGCAGCATGTTCAGAACCATGTTTGTGAGGCTAATTCCTTAACCGTAAGTCCTAGACGCTCGATCTTGGCGGCATTCGTCTCAGCGCCTGGCAATTAGTATAGGAGCACTGTGTTTGACTTCTCTGGATGTTTCCCAGGCGAGTTATTGACAAGTAAAACCTAGACGCTCGATCTTGGTTATTTTCGCTTTCGCGGCTGGCAGTAAAAGAACCATGTTTCTGTGAATAACTCTTGAACCGTAAGTCACAGACGCTCGCTCTTGGCTGCATTCGATTCAGCTCGTGGCAGCCAGTCTAAAAAACACTATCTTGGACTTCTCTGCATGTTTCCCAGGCGAGCAATTGGCAGCATGTTCAGAACCATGTTTCTGTGAATAACTCCTGAACCGTAAGTCACAGACGCTCGCTCTTGGCTGCATTCGATTCAGCTCGTGGCAGCCAGTCTAAAAAACACTATCTTGGACTTCTCTGCATGTTTCCCAGGCGAGCAATTGGCAGCATGTTCAGAACCATGTTTCTGTGAATAACTCCTGAACCGTAAGTCACAGACGCTCGCTCTTGGCTGCATTCGATTCAGCTCGTGGCAGCCAGTCTAAAAAACACTATCTTGGACTTCTCTGCATGTTTCCCAGGCGAGCAATTGGCAGCATGTTCAGAACCATGTTTCTGAGGCTAATTCCTTAACCGTAAGTCCTAGACGCTCGATCTTGGCGGCATTCGTCTCAGCGCCTGGCAATTAGTATAGGAGCACTGTGTTTGACTTCTCTGGATGTTTCCCAGGCGAGTTATTGACAAGTAAATCCTAGACGCTCGATCTTGGTTATTTTCGCTTTCGCGGCTGGCAGTAAAAGAACCATGTTTCTGTGAATAACTCTTGAACCGTAAGTCACAGACGCTCGCTCTTGGCTGCATTCGATTCAGCTCGTGGCAGCCAGTCTAAAAAACACTATCTTGGACTTCTCTGCATGTTTCCCAGGCGAGCAATTGGCAGCATGTTCAGAACCATGTTTCTGTGAATAACTCCTGAACCGTAAGTCACAGACGCTCGCTCTTGGCTGCATTCGATTCAGCTCGTGGCAGCCAGTCTAAAAAACACTATCTTGGACTTCTCTGCATGTTTACCAGGCGAGCAATTGGCAGCATGTTCAGAACCATGTTTCTGTGAATAACTCCTGAACCGTAAGTCACAGACGCTCGCTCTTGGCTGCATTCGATTCAGCTCGTGGCAGCCAGTCTAAAAAACACTATCTTGGACTTCTCTGCATGTTTCCCAGGCGAGCAATTGGCAGCATGTTCAGAACCATGTTTCTGAGGCTAATTCCTTAACCGTAAGTCCTAGACGCTCGATCTTGGCGGCATTCGTCTCAGCGCCTGGCAATTAGTATAGGAGCACTGTGTTTGACTTCTCTGGATGTTTCCCAGGCGAGTTATTGACAAGTAAATCCTAGACGCTCGATCTTGGTTATTTTCGCTTTCGCGGCTGGCAGTAAAAGAACCATGTTTCTGTGAATAACTCTTGAACCGTAAGTCACAGACGCTCGCTCTTGGCTGCATTCGATTCAGCTCGTGGCAGCCAGTCTAAAAAACACTATCTTGGACTTCTCTGCATGTTTCCCAGGCGAGCAATTGGCAGCATGTTCAGAACCATGTTTCTGTGAATAACTCCTGAACCGTAAGTCACAGACGCTCGCTCTTGGCTGCATTCGATTCAGCTCGTGGCAGCCAGTCTAAAAAACACTATCTTGGACTTCTCTGCATGTTTCCCAGGCGAGCAATTGGCAGCATGTTCAGAACCATGTTTCTGTGAATAACTCCTGAACCGTAAGTCACAGACGCTCGCTCTTGGCTGCATTCGATTCAGCTCGTGGCAGCCAGTCTAAAAAACACTATCTTGGACTTCTCTGCATGTTTCCCAGGCGAGCAATTGGCAGCATGTTCAGAACCATGTTTCTGTGAATAACTCCTGAACCGTAAGTCACAGACGCTCGCTCTTGGCTGCATTCGATTCAGCTCGTGGCAGCCAGTCTAAAAAACACTATCTTGGACTTCTCTGCATGTTTCCCAGGCGAGCAATTGGCAGCATGTTCAGAACCATGTTTGTGAGGCTAATTCCTTAACCGTAAGTCCTAGACGCTCGATCTTGGCGGCATTCGTCTCAGCGCCTGGCAATTAGTATAGGAGCACTGTGTTTGACTTCTCTGGATGTTTCCCAGGCGAGTTATTGACAAGTAAAACCTAGACGCTCGATCTTGGTTATTTTCGCTTTCGCGGCTGGCAGTAAAAGAACCATGTTTCTGTGAATAACTCTTGAACCGTAAGTCACAGACGCTCGCTCTTGGCTGCATTCGATTCAGCTCGTGGCAGCCAGTCTAAAAAACACTATCTTGGACTTCTCTGCATGTTTCCCAGGCGAGCAATTGGCAGCATGTTCAGAACCATGTTTCTGTGAATAACTCCTGAACCGTAAGTCACAGACGCTCGCTCTTGGCTGCATTCGATTCAGCTCGTGGCAGCCAGTCTAAAAAACACTATCTTGGACTTCTCTGCATGTTTCCCAGGCGAGCAATTGGCAGCATGTTCAGAACCATGTTTCTGTGAATAACTCCTGAACGTAAGTCACAGACGCTCGCTCTTGGCTGCATTCGATTCAGCTCGTGGCAGCCAGTCTAAAAAACACTATCTTGGACTTCTCTGCATGTTTCCCAGGCGAGCAATTGGCAGCATGTTCAGAACCATGTTTCTGTGAATAACTCCTGAACCGTAAGTCACAGACGCTCGCTCTTGGCTGCATTCGATTCAGCTCGTGGCAGCCAGTCTAAAAAACACTATCTTGGACTTCTCTGCATGTTTCCCAGGCGAGCAATTGGCAGCATGTTCAGAACCATGTTTCTGAGGCTAATTCCTTAACCGTAAGTCCTAGACGCTCGATCTTGGCGGCATTCGTCTCAGCGCCTGGCAATTAGTATAGGAGCACTGTGTTTGACTTCTCTGGATGTTTCCCAGGCGAGTTATTGACAAGTAAATCCTAGACGCTCGATCTTGGTTATTTTCGCTTTCGCGGCTGGCAGTAAAAGAACCATGTTTCTGTGAATAACTCTTGAACCGTAAGTCACAGACGCTCGCTCTTGGCTGCATTCGATTCAGCTCGTGGCAGCCAGTCTAAAAAACACTATCTTGGACTTCTCTGCATGTTTCCCAGGCGAGCAATTGGCAGCATGTTCAGAACCATGTTTCTGTGAATAACTCCTGAACCGTAAGTCACAGACGCTCGCTCTTGGCTGCATTCGATTCAGCTCGTGGCAGCCAGTCTAAAAAACACTATCTTGGACTTCTCTGCATGTTTACCAGGCGAGCAATTGGCAGCATGTTCAGAACCATGTTTCTGTGAATAACTCCTGAACCGTAAGTCACAGACGCTCGCTCTTGGCTGCATTCGATTCAGCTCGTGGCAGCCAGTCTAAAAAACACTATCTTGGACTTCTCTGCATGTTTCCCAGGCGAGCAATTGGCAGCATGTTCAGAACCATGTTTCTGAGGCTAATTCCTTAACCGTAAGTCCTAGACGCTCGATCTTGGCGGCATTCGTCTCAGCGCCTGGCAATTAGTATAGGAGCACTGTGTTTGACTTCTCTGGATGTTTCCCAGGCGAGTTATTGACAAGTAAATCCTAGACGCTCGATCTTGGTTATTTTCGCTTTCGCGGCTGGCAGTAAAAGAACCATGTTTCTGTGAATAACTCTTGAACCGTAAGTCACAGACGCTCGCTCTTGGCTGCATTCGATTCAGCTCGTGGCAGCCAGTCTAAAAAACACTATCTTGGACTTCTCTGCATGTTTCCCAGGCGAGCAATTGGCAGCATGTTCAGAACCATGTTTCTGTGAATAACTCCTGAACCGTAAGTCACAGACGCTCGCTCTTGGCTGCATTCGATTCAGCTCGTGGCAGCCAGTCTAAAAACACTATCTTGGACTTCTCTGCATGTTTCCCAGGCGAGCAATTGGCAGCATGTTCAGAACCATGTTTCTGTGAATAACTCCTGAACCGTAAGTCACAGACGCTCGCTCTTGGCTGCATTCGATTCAGCTCGTGGCAGCCAGTCTAAAAAACACTATCTTGGACTTCTCTGCATGTTTCCCAGGCGAGCAATTGGCAGCATGTTCAGAACCATGTTTCTGTGAATAACTCCTGAACCGTAAGTCACAGACGCTCGCTCTTGGCTGCATTCGATTCAGCTCGTGGCAGCCAGTCTAAAAAAACACTATCTTGGACTTCTCTGCATGTTTCCCAGGCGAGCAATTGCAGCATGTTCAGAACCATGTTTGTGAGGCTAATTCCTTAACCGTAAGTCCTAGACGCTCGATCTTGGCGGCATTCGTCTCAGCGCCTGGCAATTAGTATAGGAGCACTGTGTTTGACTTCTCTGGATGTTTCCCAGGCGAGTTATTGACAAGTAAAACCTAGACGCTCGATCTTGGTTATTTTCGCTTTCGCGGCTGGCAGTAAAAGAACCATGTTTCTGTGAATAACTCTTGAACCGTAAGTCACAGACGCTCGCTCTTGGCTGCATTCGATTCAGCTCGTGGCAGCCAGTCTAAAAAACACTATATTGGACTTCTCTGCATGTTTCCCAGGCGAGCAATTGGCAGCATGTTCAGAACCATGTTTTCTGTGAATAACTCCTGAACCGTAAGTCACAGACGCTCGCTCTTGGCTGCATTCGATTCAGCTCGTGGCAGCCAGTCTAAAAAACACTATCTTGGACTTCTCTGCATGTTTCCCAGGCGAGCAATTGGCAGCATGTTCAGAACCATGTTTCTGTGAATAACTCCTGAACCGTAAGTCACAGACGCTCGCTCTTGGCTGCATTCGATTCAGCTCGTGGCAGCCAGTCTAAAAAACACTATCTTGGACTTCTCTGCATGTTTCCCAGGCGAGCAATTGGCAGCATGTTCAGAACCATGTTTCTGTGAATAACTCCTGAACCGTAAGTCACAGACGCTCGCTCTTGGCTGCATTCGATTCAGCTCGTGGCAGCCAGTCTAAAAAACACTATCTTGGACTTCTCTGCATGTTTCCCAGGCGAGCAATTGGCAGCATGTTCAGAACCATGTTTCTGTGAATAACTCCTGAACCGTAAGTCACAGACGCTCGCTCTTGGCTGCATTCGATTCAGCTCGTGGCAGCCAGTCTAAAAAACACTATCTTGGACTTCTCTGCATGTTTCCCAGGCGAGCAATTGGCAGCATGTTCAGAACCATGTTTGTGAGGCTAATTCCTTAACCGTAAGTCCTAGACGCTCGATCTTGGCGGCATTCGTCTCAGCGCCTGGCAATTAGTATAGGAGCACTGTGTTTGACTTCTCTGGATGTTTCCCAGGCGAGTTATTGACAAGTAAAACCTAGACGCTCGATCTTGGTTATTTTCGCTTTCGCGGCTGGCAGTAAAAGAACCATGTTTCTGTGAATAACTCTTGAACCGTAAGTCACAGACGCTCGCTCTTGGCTGCATTCGATTCAGCTCGTGGCAGCCAGTCTAAAAAACACTATCTTGGACTTCTCTGCATGTTTCCCAGGCGAGCAATTGGCAGCATGTTCAGAACCATGTTTCTGTGAATAACTCCTGAACCGTAAGTCACAGACGCTCGCTCTTGGCTGCATTTGATTCAGCTCGTGGCAGCCAGTCTAAAAAACACTATCTTGGACTTCTCTGCATGTTTCCCAGGCGAGCAATTGGCAGCATGTTCAGAACCATGTTTCTGTGAATAACTCCTGAACCGTAAGTCACAGACGCTCGCTCTTGGCTGCATTCGATTCAGCTCGTGGCAGCCAGTCTAAAAAACACTATCTTGGACTTCTCTGCATGTTTCCCAGGCGAGCAATTGGCAGCATGTTCAGAACCATGTTTCTGAGGCTAATTCCTTAACCGTAAGTCCTAGACGCTCGATCTTGGCGGCATTCGTCTCAGCGCCTGGCAATTAGTATAGGAGCACTGTGTTTGACTTCTCTGGATGTTTCCCAGGCGAGTTATTGACAAGTAAATCCTAGACGCTCGATCTTGTTTATTTTCGCTTTCGCGGCTGGCAGTAAAAGAACCATGTTTCTGTGAATAACTCTTGAACCGTAAGTCACAGACGCTCGCTCTTGGCTGCATTCGATTCAGCTCGTGGCAGCCAGTCTAAAAAACACTATCTTGGACTTCTCTGCATGTTTCCCAGGCGAGCAATTGGCAGCATGTTCAGAACCATGTTTTCTGTGAATAACTCCTGAACCGTAAGTCACAGACGCTCGCTCTTGGCTGCATTCGATTCAGCTCGTGGCAGCCAGTCTAAAAAAAACTATCTTGGACTTCTCTGCATGTTTCCCAGGCGAGCAATTGGCAGCATGTTCAGAACCATGTTTCTGTGAATAACTCCTGAACCGCAAGTCACAGACGCTCGCTCTTGGCTGCATTCGATTCAGCTCGTGGCAGCCAGTCTAAAAAACACTATCTTGGACTTCTCTGCATGTTTCCCAGGCGAGCAATTGGCAGCATGTTCAGAACCATGTTTCTGAGGCTAATTCCTTAACCGTAAGTCCTAGACGCTCGATCTTGGCGGCATTCGTCTCAGCGCCTGGCAATTAGTATAGGAGCACTGTGTTTGACTTCTCTGGATGTTTCCCAGGCGAGTTATTGACAAGTAAAACCTAGACGCTCGATCTTGGTTATTTTCGCTTTCGCGGCTGGCAGTAAAAGAACCATGTTTCTGTGAATAACTCTTGAACCGTAAGTCACAGACGCTCGCTCTTGGCTGCATTCGATTCAGCTCGTGGCAGCCAGTCTAAAAAACACTATCTTGGACTTCTCTGCATGTTTCCCAGGCGAGCAATTGGCAGCATGTTCAGAACCATGTTTCTGTGAATAACTCCTGAACCGTAAGTCACAGACGCTCGCTCTTGGCTGCATTCGATTCAGCTCGTGGCAGCCAGTCTAAAAAACACTATCTTGGACTTCTCTGCATGTTTCCCAGGCGAGCAATTGGCAGCATGTTCAGAACCATGTTTCTGTGAATAACTCCTGAACCGTAAGTCACAGACGCTCGCTCTTGGCTGCATTCGATTCAGCTCGTGGCAGCCAGTCTAAAAACACTATCTTGGACTTCTCTGCATGTTTCCCAGGCGAGCAATTGGCAGCATGTTCAGAACCATGTTTCTGTGAATAACTCCTGAACCGTAAGTCACAGACGCTCGCTCTTGGCTGCATTCGATTCAGCTCGTGGCAGCCAGTCTAAAAAACACTATCTTGGACTTCTCTGCATGTTTCCCAGGCGAGCAATTGGCAGCATGTTCAGAACCATGTTTCTGTGAATAACTCCTGAACCGTAAGTCACAGACGCTCGCTCTTGGCTGCATTCGATTCAGCTCGTGGCAGCCAGTCTAAAAAACACTATCTTGGACTTCTCTGCATGTTTCCCAGGCGAGCAATTGGCAGCATGTTCAGAACCATGTTTGTGAGGCTAATTCCTTAACCGTAAGTCCTAGACGCTCGATCTTGGCGGCATTCGTCTCAGCGCCTGGCAATTAGTATAGGAGCACTGTGTTTGACTTCTCTGGATGTTTCCCAGGCGAGTTATTGACAAGTAAAACCTAGACGCTCGATCTTGGTTATTTTCGCTTTCGCGGCTGGCAGTAAAAGAACCATGTTTCTGTGAATAACTCTTGAACCGTAAGTCACAGACGCTCGCTCTTGGCTGCATTCGATTCAGCTCGTGGCAGCCAGTCTAAAAAACACTATCTTGGACTTCTCTGCATGTTTCCCAGGCGAGCAATTGGCAGCATGTTCAGAACCATGTTTCTGTGAATAACTCCTGAACCGTAAGTCACAGACGCTCGCTCTTGGCTGCATTCGATTCAGCTCGTGGCAGCCAGTCTAAAAAAACACTATCTTGGACTTCTCTGCATGTTTCCCAGGCGAGCAATTGGCAGCATGTTCAGAACCATGTTTCTGAGGCTAATTCCTTAACCGTAAGTCCTAGACGCTCGATCTTGGCGGCATTCGTCTCAGCGCCTGGCAATTAGTATAGGAGCACTGTGTTTGACTTCTCTGGATGTTTCCCAGGCGAGTTATTGACAAGTAAATCCTAGACGCTCGATCTTGGTTATTTTCGCTTTCGCGGCTGGCAGTAAAAGAACCATGTTTCTGTGAATAACTCTTGAACCGTAAGTCACAGACGCTCGCTCTTGGCTGCATTCGATTCAGCTCGTGGCAGCCAGTCTAAAAACACTATCTTGGACTTCTCTGCATGTTTCCCAGGCGAGCAATTGGCAGCATGTTCAGAACCATGTTTCTGTGAATAACTCCTGAACCGTAAGTCACAGACGCTCGCTCTTGGCTGCATTCGATTCAGCTCGTGGCAGCCAGTCTAAAAAACACTATCTTGGACTTCTCTGCATGTTTCCCAGGCGAGCAATTGGCAGCATGTTCAGAACCATGTTTCTGTGAATAACTCCTGAACCGTAAGTCACAGACGCTCGCTCTTGGCTGCATTCGATTCAGCTCGTGGCAGCCAGTCTAAAAAACACTATCTTGGACTTCTCTGCATGTTTCCCAGGCGAGCAATTGGCAGCATGTTCAGAACCATGTTTCTGAGGCTAATTCCTTAACCGTAAGTCCTAGACGCTCGATCTTGGCGGCATTCGTCTCAGCGCCTGGCAATTAGTATAGGAGCACTGTGTTTGACTTCTCTGGATGTTTCCCAGGCGAGTTATTGACAAGTAAATCCTAGACGCTCGATCTTGGTTATTTTCGCTTTCGCGGCTGGCAGTAAAAGAACCATGTTTCTGTGAATAACTCTTGAACCGTAAGTCCAGACGCTCGCTCTTGGCTGCATTCGATTCAGCTCGTGGCAGCCAGTCTAAAAAACACTATCTTGGACTTCTCTGCATGTTTCCCAGGCGAGCAATTGGCAGCATGTTCAGAACCATGTTTCTGTGAATAACTCCTGAACCGTAAGTCACAGACGCTCGCTCTTGGCTGCATTCGATTCAGCTCGTGGCAGCCAGTCTAAAAAACACTATCTTGGACTTCTCTGCATGTTTCCCAGGCGAGCAATTGGCAGCATGTTCAGAACCATGTTTCTGAGGCTAATTCCTTAACCGTAAGTCCTAGACGCTCTATCTTGGCGGCATTCGTCTCAGCGCCTGGCAATTAGTATAGGAGCACTGTGTTTGACTGCTCTGGATGTTTCCCAGGCGAGTTTATTGACAAGTAAATCCTAGACGCTCGATCTTGGTTATTTTCGCTTTCGCGGCTGGCAGTAAAAGAACCATGTTTCTGTGAATAACTCTTGAACCGTAAGTCACAGACACTCGCTCTTGGCTGCATTCGATTCAGCTCGTGGCAGCCAGTCTAAAAAAACACTATCTTGGACTTCTCTGCATGTTTCCCAGGCGAGCAATTGGCAGCATGTTCAGAACCATGTTTCTGTGAATAACTCCTGAACCGTAAGTCACAGACGCTCGCTCTTGGCTGCATTCGATTCAGCTCGTGGCAGCCAGTCTAAAAAACACTATCTTGGACTTCTCTGCATGTTTCCCAGGCGAGCAATTGGCAGCATGTTCAGAACCATGTTTCTGTGAATAACTCCTGAACCGTAAGTCCACAGACGCTCGCTCTTGGCTGCATTCGATTCAGCTCGTGGCAGCCAGTCTAAAAAACACTATCTTGGACTTATCTGCATGTTTCCCAGGCGAGCAATTGGCAGCATGTTCAGAACCATGTTTCTGTGAATAACTCCTGAACCGTAAGTCACAGACGCTCGCTCTTGGCTGCATTCGATTCAGCTCGTGGCAGCCAGTCTAAAAACACTATCTTGGACTTCTCTGCATGTTTCCCAGGCGAGCAATTGGCAGCATGTTCAGAACCATGTTTCTGAGGCTAATTCCTTAACCGTAAGTCCTAGACGCTCGATCTTGGCGGCATTCGTCTCAGCGCCTGGCAATTAGTATAGGAGCACTGTGTTTGACTTCTCTGGATGTTTCCCAGGCGAGTTATTGACAAGTAAATCCTAGACGCTCGATCTTGGTTATTTTCGCTTTCGCGGCTGGCAGTAAAAGAACCATGTTTCTGTGAATAACTCTTGAACCGTAAGTCACAGACACTCGCTCTTGGCTGCATTCGATTCAGCTCGTGGCAGCCAGTCTAAAAAACACTATCTTGGACTTCTCTGCATGTTTCCCAGGCGAGCAATTGGCAGCATGTTCAGAACCATGTTTCTGTGAATAACTCCTGAACCGTAAGTCACAGACGCTCGCTCTTGGCTGCATTCGATTCAGCTCGTGGCAGCCAGTCTAAAAAACACTATCTTGGACTTCTCTGCATGTTTCCCAGGCGAGCAATTGGCAGCATGTTCAGAACCATGTTTCTGAGGCTAATTCCTTAACCGTAAGTCCTAGACGCTCTATCTTGGCGGCATTCGTCTCAGCGCCTGGCAATTAGTATAGGAGCACTGTGTTTGACTGCTCTGGATGTTTCCCAGGCGAGTTATTGACAAGTAAATCCTAGACGCTCGATCTTGGTTATTTTCGCTTTCGCGGCTGGCAGTAAAAGAACCATGTTTCTGTGAATAACTCTGAACCGTAAGTCACAGACACTCGCTCTTGGCTGCATTCGATTCAGCTCGTGGCAGCCAGTCTAAAAAACACTATCTTGGACTTCTCTGCATGTTTCCCAGGCGAGCAATTGGCAGCATGTTCAGAACCATGTTTCTGTGAATAACTCCTGAACCGTAAGTCACAGACGCTCGCTCTTGGCTGCATTCGATTCAGCTCGTGGCAGCCAGTCTAAAAAACACTATCTTGGACTTCTCTGCATGTTTCCCAGGCGAGCAATTGGCAGCATGTTCAGAACCATGTTTCTGTGAATAACTCCTGAACCGTAAGTCACAGACGCTCGCTCTTGGCTGCATTCGATTCAGCTCGTGGCAGCCAGTCTAAAAAACACTATCTTGGACTTATCTGCATGTTTCCCAGGCGAGCAATTGGCAGCATGTTCAGAACCATGTTTCTGTGAATAACTCCTGAACCGTAAGTCACAGACGCTCGCTCTTGGCTGCATTCGATTCAGCTCGTGGCAGCCAGTCTAAAAAACACTATCTTGGACTTCTCTGCATGTTTCCCAGGCGAGCAATTGGCAGCATGTTCAGAACCATGTTTCTGAGGCTAATTCCCTTAACCGTAAGTCCTAGACGCTCGATCTTGGCGGCATTCGTCTCAGCGCCTGGCAATTAGTATAGGAGCACTGTGTTTGACTTCTCTGGATGTTTCCCAGGCGAGTTATTGACAAGTAAATCCTAGACGCTCGATCTTGGTTATTTTCGCTTTCGCGGCTGGCAGTAAAAGAACCATGTTTCTGTGAATAACTCTTGAACCGTAAGTCACAGACGCTCGCTCTTGGCTGCATTCGATTCAGCTCGTGGCAGCCAGTCTAAAAAACACTATCTTGGACTTCTCTGCATGTTTCCCAGGCGAGCAATTGGCAGCATGTTCAGAACCATGTTTCTGTGAATAACTCCTGAACCGTAAGTCACAGACGCTCGCTCTTGGCTGCATTCGATTCAGCTCGTGGCAGCCAGTCTAAAAAACACTATCTTGGACTTCTCTGCATGTTTCCCAGGCGAGCAATTGGCAGCATGTTCAGAACCATGTTTCTGTGAATAACTCCTGAACCGTAAGTCACAGACGCTCGCTCTTGGCTGCATTCGATTCAGCTCGTGGCAGCCAGTCTAAAAAACACTATCTTGGACTTCTCTGCATGTTTCCCAGGCGAGCAATTGGCAGCATGTTCAGAACCATGTTTCTGAGGCTAATTCCTTAACCGTAAGTCCTAGACGCTCGATCTTGGCGGCATTCGTCTCAGCGCCTGGCAATTAGTATAGGAGCACTGTGTTTGACTTCTCTGGATGTTTCCCAGGCGAGTTATTGACAAGTAAATCCTAGACGCTCGATCTTGGTTATTTTCGCTTTCGCGGCTGGCAGTAAAAAGAACCATGTTTCTGTGAATAACTCTTGAACCGTAAGTCACAGACGCTCGCTCTTGGCTGCATTCGATTCAGCTCGTGGCAGCCAGTCTAAAAAACACTATCTTGGACTTCTCTGCATGTTTCCCAGGCGAGCAATTGGCAGCATGTTCAGAACCATGTTTCTGTGAATAACTCCTGAACCGTAAGTCACAGACGCTCGCTCTTGGCTGCATTCGATTCAGCTCGTGGCAGCCAGTCTAAAAAACACTATCTTGGACTTCTCTGCATGTTTCCCAGGCGAGCAATTGGCAGCATGTTCAGAACCATGTTTCTGTGAATAACTCCTGAACCGTAAGTCACAGACGCTCGCTCTTGGCTGCATTCGATTCAGCTCGTGGCAGCCAGTCTAAAAAACACTATCTTGGACTTCTCTGCATGTTTCCCAGGCGAGCAATTGGCAGCATGTTCAGAACCATGTTTCTGTGAATAACTCCTGAACCGTAAGTCACAGACGCTCGCTCTTGGCTGCATTCGATTCAGCTCGTGGCAGCCAGTCTAAAAAACACTATCTTGGACTTCTCTGCATGTTTCCCAGGCGAGCAATTGGCAGCATGTTCAGAACCATGTTTCTGAGGCTAATTCCTTAACCGTAAGTCCTAGACGCTCGATCTTGGCGGCATTCGTCTCAGCGCCTGGCAATTAGTATAGGAGCACTGTGTTTGACTTCTCTGGATGTTTCCCAGGCGAGTTATTGACAAGTAAATCCTAGACGCTCGATCTTGGTTATTTTCGCTTTCGCGGCTGGCAGTAAAAGAACCATGTTTCTGTGAATAACTCTTGAACCGTAAGTCACAGACGCTCGCTCTTGGCTGCATTCGATTCAGCTCGTGGCAGCCAGTCTAAAAAACACTATCTTGGACTTCTCTGCATGTTTCCCAGGCGAGCAATTGGCAGCATGTTCAGAACCATGTTTCTGTGAATAACTCCTGAACCGTAAGTCACAGACGCTCGCTCTTGGCTGCATTCGATTCAGCTCGTGGCAGCCAGTCTAAAAAACACTATCTTGGACTTCTCTGCATGTTTCCCAGGCGAGCAATTGGCAGCATGTTCAGAACCATGTTTCTGAGGCTAATTCCTTAACCGTAAGTCCTAGACGCTCGATCTTGGCGGCATTCGTCTCAGCGCCTGGCAATTAGTATAGGAGCACTGTGTTTGACTTCTCTGGATGTTTCCCAGGCGAGTTATTGACAAGTAAATCCTAGACGCTTGATCTTGGTTATTTTCGCTTTCGCGGCTGGCAGTAAAAGAACCATGTTTCTGTGAATAACTCTTGAACCGTAAGTCACAGACGCTCGCTCTTGGCTGCATTCGATTCAGCTCGTGGCAGCCAGTCTAAAAAACACTATCTTGGACTTCTCTGCATGTTTCCCAGGCGAGCAATTGGCAGCATGTTCAGAACCATGTTTCTGTGATAACTCCTGAACCGTAAGTCACAGACGCTCGATCTTGGCTGCATTCGATTCAGCTCGTGGCAGCCAGTCTAAAAAACACTATCTTGGACTTCTCTGCATGTTTCCCAGGCGAGCAATTGGCAGCATGTTCAGAACCATGTTTCTGTGAATAACTCCTGAACCGTAAGTCACAGACGCTCGCTCTTGGCTGCATTCGATTCAGCTCGTGGCAGCCAGTCTAAAAAACACTATCTTGGACTTCTCTGCATGTTTCCCAGGCGAGCAATTGGCAGCATGTTCAGAACCATGTTTCTGAGGCTAATTCCTTAACCGTAAGTCCTAGACGCTCGATCTTGGCGGCATTCGTCTCAGCGCCTGGCAATTAGTATAGGAGCACTGTGTTTGACTTCTCTGGATGTTTCCCAGGCGAGTTATTGACAAGTAAATCCTAGACGCTCGATCTTGGTTATTTTCGCTTTCGCGGCTGGCAGTAAAAGAACCATGTTTCTGTGAATAACTCTTGAACCGTAAGTCACAGACGCTCGCTCTTGGCTGCATTCGATTCAGCTCGTGGCAGCCAGTCTAAAAAACACTATCTTGGACTTCTCTGCATGTTTCCCAGGCGAGCAATTGGCAGCATGTTCAGAACCATGTTTCTGTGAATAACTCCTGAACCGTAAGTCACAGACGCTCGCTCTTGGCTGCATTCGATTCAGCTCGTGGCAGCCAGTCTAAAAAACACTATCTTGGACTTCTCTGCATGTTTCCCAGGCGAGCAATTGGCAGCATGTTCAGAACCATGTTTCTGTGAATAACTCCTGAACCGTAAGTCACAGACGCTCGCTCTTGGCTGCATTCGATTCAGCTCGTGGCAGCCAGTCTAAAAAACACTATCTTGGACTTCTCTGCATGTTTCCCAGGCGAGCAATTGGCAGCATGTTCAGAACCATGTTTCTGTGAATAACTCCTGAACCGTAAGTCACAGACGCTCGCTCTTGGCTGCATTCGATTCAGCTCGTGGCAGCCAGTCTAAAAAACACTATCTTGGACTTCTCTGCATGTTTCCCAGGCGAGCAATTGGCAGCATGTTCAGAACCATGTTTCTGAGGCTAATTCCTTAACCGTAAGTCCTAGACGCTCGATCTTGGCGGCATTCGTCTCAGCGCCTGGCAATTAGTATAGGAGCACTGTGTTTGACTTCTCTGGATGTTTCCCAGGCGAGTTATTGACAAGTAAATCCTAGACGCTCGATCTTGGTTATTTTCGCTTTCGCGGCTGGCAGTAAAAGAACCATGTTTCTGTGAATAACTCTTGAACCGTAAGTCACAGACGCTCGCTCTTGGCTGCATTCGATTCAGCTCGTGGCAGCCAGTCTAAAAAACACTATCTTGGACTTCTCTGCATGTTTCCCAGGCGAGCAATTGGCAGCATGTTCAGAACCATGTTTCTGTGAATAACTCCTGAACCGTAAGTCACAGACGCTCGCTCTTGGCTGCATTCGATTCAGCTCGTGGCAGCCAGTCTAAAAAACACTATCTTGGACTTCTCTGCATGTTTCCCAGGCGAGCAATTGGCAGCATGTTCAGAACCATGTTTCTGAGGCTAATTCCTTAACCGTAAGTCCTAGACGCTCGATCTTGGCGGCATTCGTCTCAGCGCCTGGCAATTAGTATAGGAGCACTGTGTTTGACTTCTCTGGATGTTTCCCAGGCGAGTTATTGACAAGTAAATCCTAGACGCTCGATCTTGGTTATTTTCGCTTTCGCGGCTGGCAGTAAAACAACCATGTTTCTTTGAATAACT
>NW_027462471.1:0-60291 GCF_050947455.1 Rhinoderma darwinii
AAGAGGAGAGAACTACAACTCCCAGCATGTCCAGACTGTTATTATGTGATATCAGAGGACATTACAGGAGGAGATATGAGAGGAGAGGACTACAACTCCCAGCATGTCCAGACTGTTATTATGTGATATCAGAGGACATTACAGGAGGAGATATGAGAGGAGAGGACTACAACTCCCAGCATGTCCAGACTGTTATTATGTGATATCAGAGGACATTACAGGAGGAGATATGAGAGGAGAGGACTACAACTCCCAGCATGTCCAGACTGTTATTATGTGATATCAGAGGACATTACAGGAGGAGATATGAGAGGAGAGGACTACAACTCCCAGCATGTCCAGGCTGTTATTATGTGATATCAGAGGACATTACAGGAGGAGATATAAGATGAGAGGACTACAACTCCCAGCATGTCCAGACTGTTATTATGTGATATCAGAGGACATTACAGGAGGAGGTATAAGAGGAGAGGACTACAACTCCCAGCATGTCCAGACTGTTATTATGTGCTATTAGAGGACATTACAGGGGGAGGTATAAGAGGAGAGAACTACAACTCCCAGCATGTCCAGACTGTTATTATGTGATATCAGAGGACATTACAGGAGGAGATATAAGAGGAGAGAACTACAACTCCCAGCATGTCCAGGGTGTTATTATGTGATATCAGAGGACATTACAGGAGGAGATATAAGAGGAGAGGACTACAACTCCCAACATGTGCCGACTGTTATTATGTGATATCAGAGGACATTACAGGAGGAGGTATAAGAGGAGAGGACTACATCTCCCAGCATGTCCAGACTATTATTATGTGATATCAGAGGACATTACAGGAGGAGATATAAGAGGAGAGAACTACAACTCCCAGCATGTCCAGGCTGTTATTATGGGATATCAGAGGACATTACAGGAGGAGATATAAGAGGAGAGAACTACAACTCCCAACATGTGCCGACTGTTATTATGTGATATCAGAGGACATTACAGGAGGAGATATAAGAGGAGAGAACTACAACTCCAAGCATGTCCAGACTGTTATTATGTGATATCAGAGGACATTACAGGAGGAGATATAAGAGGAGAGAACTACAACTCCCAGCATGTCCAGACTGTTATTATGTGATATCAGAGGACATTACAAGAGGAGGTATAAGAGGAGAGGACTACAACTCCTAGCATGTCCAGACTGTTATTATATATCAGATGACATTACAGGAGGAGATATAAGAGGAGAGGACTACAACTCCCAGCATGTCCAGACTGTTATTATGTGATATCAGAGGACATTACAGGAGGAGATATAAGAGGAGAGAACTACAACTCCCAGCATGTCCAGGCTGTTATTATGGGATATCAGAGGACATTACAGGAGGAGATATAAGAGGAGAGAACTACAACTCCCAACATGTGCCGACTGTTATTATGTGATATCAGAGGACATTACAGGAGGAGATATAAGAGGAGAGAACTACAACTCCAAGCATGTCCAGACTGTTATTATGTGATATCAGAGGACATTACAGGAGGAGATATAAGAGGAGAGAACTACAACTCCCAGCATGTCCAGACTGTTATTATGTGATATCAGAGGACATTACAAGAGGAGGTATAAGAGGAGAGGACTACAACTCCCAGCATGTCCAGACTGTTATTATATGATATCAGATGACATTACAGGAGGAGATATAAGAGGAGAGGACTACAACTCCCAGCATGTCCAGACTGTTATTATGTGATATCAGAGGACATTACAGGGAGGAGATATAAGAGGAGAGGACTACAACTCCCAGCATGTCCAGGTTGTTACTATGGGATATCAGAGGACATTACAGGAGGAGATATAAGAGGAGAGAACTACAACTCCCAGCATGTCCAGGCTGTTATTATGTGATATCAAAGGACATTACAGGGAGGAGATATAAAAGGAGAGAACTACAACTCCCAGCATGTCCAGGCTGTTATTATGTGATATCAGAGGACATTACAGAAGGAGGTATAAGAGGAGAGAACTACAACTCCCAGCATGTCCAGACTGTTATTATGGGATATCTGAGGACATTACAGGAGGAGATATAAGAGAGAACTACAACTCCCAGCATGTCCAGACTGTTATTATGGGATATACGAGGACATTACAGGAGGAGGTATAAGAGGAGAGAACTACAACTCCCAACATGTCAAAGCTGTTATTATGGGATATCAGAGGACATTACAGGAGAAGATATAAGAGGAGAGAACTACAACTCCCAGCATGTCCAGGCTGTTATTATGTGATATCAGAGGACATTACAGGAGATATAAGGAGAGAGGACTACAACTCCCAGCATGTCCATGCTGTTATTATGTGATATCAGAGGACATTACAGGAGGAGATATAAGAGGAGAGGACTACAACTCCCAGCATGTCCAGACTGTTTTTATGTGATATCAGAGGACATTACAGGAGGAGATATAAGAGGAGAGAACTACAACTCCCAGCATGTCCAGACTGTTATTATGTGATATCAGAGGACATTACAGGAGGAGATATAAGAGGAGAGGACTACAACTCCTAGCATGTCCAGACTGTTATTATGTGATATCAGAGGACATTACAGGAGATTTAAAAGGAGAAGACTACAACTCCCAGCATGTCCAGACTGTTATTATGTGATATCAGAGGACATTACAAGAGGAGGTATAAGAGGAGAGGACTACAACTCCCAGCATGTCCAGACTGTTATTATGTGATATCAGATGACATTACAGGAGGAGATATAAGAGGAGAGGACTACAACTCCCAGCATGTCGAGGCTGTTATTATGTGATATCAGAGGACATTACAGGAGGAGGTATAAGAGGAGAGGACTACAATTCCCAGCATGTCCAGACTGTTATTATGTGATATCAGATGACATTACAGAAGGAGATATAAGAGGAGAGGACTACAACTCCCAGCATGTCGAGGCTGTTATTATGTGATATCAGAGGACATTACAGGAGGAGGTATAAGAGGAGAGAACTACAACTCCCAGCATGTCCAGACTGTTATTATGGGATATCAGAGGACATTACAGGAGGAGATATAAGAGGAGAGAACTACAACTCCCAGCATGTCCAGACTGTTATTATGTGATTTCAAAGGACATTACAGGAGGTATAAGAGGAGAGGACTACAACTCCCAGCATGTCCAGGCTGATATTATGTGATATCAGAGGACATTACAGGAGGAGATATAAGAGGAGAGGACTACAACTCCCAGCATGACCAGGCTGTTATTATGTGATATCAGAGGACATTACAGGAGGAGATATAAGAGGAGAGAACTACAACTCCCAGCATGTCCAGACTGTTATTATGTGATATCAGAGGACATTACAGGAGGAGATATAAGAGGAGAGGACTAAAACTCCCAGCATGTCCGGACTGTTATTATGTGATATCAGAGGACATTACAGGAGGATATTTAAGAGGAGACTACAACTCCCAGCATGTCCAGACTGTTATTATGTGATATCAGAGGACATTACAGGAGGAGATATAAGAGGAGAGGACTACAACTCCCAGCATGTCCAGACTGTTATTATGTGATATCAGAGGACAATACAGGGAGATATAAGAGGAGAGAACTAAAACTCCCAGCATGTCAAGACTGTTATTATGGTATATCAGAGGACATTACAGGAGGAGATATAAGAGGAGAGAACTACAACTCCCAGCATGTCCAGACTGTTATTATGTGATATCAGAGGACATTACAGGAGGAGATATAAGAGGAGAGGACTACAACTCCCAGCATGTCCAGACTGTTATTATGTGATATCAGAGGACAATACAGGGAGATATAAGAGGAGAGAACTAAAACTCCCAGCATGTCAAGACTGTTATTATGGTATATCAGAGGACATTACAGGAGGAGATATAAGAGGAGAAAACTACAACTCCCAGCATGTCCAGGCTGTTATTATGTGATATCAGGACATTACAGGAGGAGGTATAAGAGGAGAGAACTAAAACTCCCAGCATGTCCAGACTGTTATTATGTGATATCAGAGGACATTACAGGAGGAGATATAAGAGGAGAGAACTACAACTCGCAGCATGTCCAGACTGTTATTATGTGATATCAGAGGACATTACAGGAGGAGGTATAAAATGAGAGGACTACAACTCCCAGCATGTCCAGACTGTTATTATGGGATATCAGAGGACATTACAGGAAGATATAAGAGGAGAGAACTACAAGTCCCAGCATGTCCAGACTGTTATTATGTGATATCAGAGGACATTACAGGAGGAGATATAAGAGGAGAGAACTACAACTCCCAGCATGTCCAGACTGTTATTATGTGATATCAGAGAACATTACAGGAGGAGATATAAGAGGAGAGAACTACAACTCTAAGCATGTCCAGACTGTTGTTATGTGATATCAAAGGACATTACAGGAGGAGGTATAAGAGGAGAGAACTACAACTCCCAGCATGTCCATGCTGTTATTATGTGATATAAGAGGACATTACAGGGAGGAGACATAAGAGGAGAGAACTACAACTCCCAGCATGTCCAGCCTGTTATTATGTGATATCAGAGGACATTACAGGATATATAAGAGGAGAGGACTACAACTCCCAGCATGTCCAGACTGTTATTATGTGATATCAGAGGACATTACAGGAGGAGGTATAAAAGGCGAGAACTACAACTCCCAGCATGTCCAGGCTGTTATTATGTGATATCAGAGGACATTACAGGAGGAGAAATAAGAGGAGAGAACTACAACTACCAGCATGTCCAGACTGTTATTATGTGATATCAGAGGACATTACAGGAGGAGATATAAGAGGAGAGAACTACAACTCCCAGCATGTCCAGACTGTTATTATGTGATATCAGAGGACATTACAGGAGATATAAGAGGAGAGAACTACAACTCCCAGCATGTCCAGACTTTTATTATGTGATATAGGAGGACAATACTGGAGGAGATATAAGAGGAGAGAACTACAACTCCCAGCATGTCCAGACTGTTATTATGTGATATCAGAGGACATTACAGGAGGAGATATAAGAGGAGAGAACTACAACTCCCTACATGTCCAGGCTGTTATTATGTGATATTAGAGGACATTACAGGGATGAGGTATAAGAGGAGAGAACTACAACTCCCAGCATGTCCAGACAGTTATTATGTGATATCAGAGGACATTACAGGAGGAGATATAAGAGGAGAGAACTACAACTCCCAGCATGTCCAGACTGTTATTATGTGATATCAGATGACATTACAAGGGGAGATATAAGAGGAGAGAACTACAACTCTCAGCATGTCCAGGCTGTTATTATGGGATATCAGAGGACATTACAGGAGGAGATATAAGAGTAGAGTACTACAACACCCATCATGTCCATATTGTTATTATGTGATATCAGAGGACATTACAGGAGATATAAGAGGAGAACTACAACTCCCAGCATGTCCAGACTGTTATTATGGGATATCAGAGGACATTGCAGGAGGAGATATAAGAGGAGAGAACTACAACTTCCAGCATGTCCAGACTGTTATTATGTGATATCAGAGGACATTACAGGAGGAGATATAAGAGGAGA
Organism: Rhinoderma darwinii; assembly: GCF_050947455.1. NCBI lineage: Eukaryota > Metazoa > Chordata > Amphibia > Anura > Rhinodermatidae > Rhinoderma > Rhinoderma darwinii. The sequence goes on from NW_027462471.1 coordinate 5,598, forward strand.
GAACTACAACTCCCAGCATGTCCAGGCTGTTATTATGGGATATCAGAGGACATTACAGGAGGAGATATAAGAGGAGAGAACTACAACTCCCAACATGTGCCGACTGTTATTATGCGATATCAGAGGACATTACAGGAGGAGATATAAGAGGAGAGAACTACAACTCCAAGCATGTCCAGACTGTTATTATGTGATATCAGAGGACATTACAGGAGGAGATATAAGAGGAGAGAACTACAACTCCCAGCATGTCCAGACTGTTATTATGTGATATCAGAGGACATTACAGGAGGAGATATAAGAGGAGAAGACTACAACTCCCAGCATGTCCAGACTGTTATTATGTGATATCAGAGGACATTACAAGAGGAGGTATAAGAGGAGAGGACTACAACTCCCAGCATGTCCAGACTGTTATTATATGATATCAGATGACATTACAGGAGGAGATATATGAGGAGAGGACTACAACTCCCAGCATGTCCAGACTGTTATTATGTGATATCAAAGGACATTACAGGGAGGAGATATAAGAGGAGAGGACTACAACTCCCAGCATGTCCAGACTGTTATGTGATATCAGAGGACATTACAGGAGGAGATATAAGAGGCGAGAACTACAACTCCCAGCATGTCCAGGCTGTTATTATGTGATATCAGAGGACATTACAGAAGGAGGTATAAGAGGAGAGAACTACAACTCCCAGCATGTCCAGGCTGTTATTATGTGATTTCAGAGGACATTACAGGAGGAGATATAAGAGAGAACTACAACTCCCAGCATGTCCAGACTGTTATTATGGGATATATACGAGGACATTACAGGAGGAGGTATAAGAGGAGGGAACTATAACTCCCAGCATGTCCAGACTGTTATTATGGATATCAGAGGACATTACAGGAGGAGGTATAAGAGGAGAGAACTACAACTCCCAGCATGTCCAGGCTGTTATTATGTGATATCAGAGGACATTACAGGAGGAGATATAAGATGAGAGAACTACAACTCCCAACATGTCCAGGCTGTTATTATGGGATATCAGAGGACATTACAGGAGAAGATATAAGAGGAGAGAACTACAACTCCCAGCATGTCCAGGCTGTTATTATGTGATATCAGAGGACATTACAGGAGATATAAGGAGAGAGGACTACAACTCCCAGCATGTCCAGGCTGTTATTATGTGATATCAGAGGACATTAAGGAGGAGATATAAGAGGAGAGAACTACAACTCCCAGCATGTCCAGACTGTTATTATGTGATATCAGAGGACATTACAGGAGGAGATATAAGAGGAGAGGACTACAACTCCCAGCATGTCGAGGCTGTTATTATGTGATATCAGAGGACATTACAGGAGGAGATATAAGAGGAGAGGACTACAACTCCCAGCATGTCCAGACGGTTATTATGGGATATCAGAGGACATTACAGGAGGAGATATAAGAGGAGAGAACTACAACTCCCAGCATGTCCAGACTGTTATTATGTAATATCAGAGGACATTACAGGAGGTATAAGATGAGAGGACTACAACTCCCAGCATGTCCAGGCTGATATTATGTGATATCAGAGGACATTACAGGAGGAGATATAAGAGTAGAGAACTACAACTCCCAGCATGTCCAGGCTGTTATTATGTTATATCAGAGGACATTACAGGAGGAGGTATAAGAGGAGAGAACTACAACTCCCAGCATGTCCGGACTGTTATTATGTGATATCAGAGGACATTACAGGAGGATATTTAAGAGAAGACTACAACTCCCAGCATGTCCAGACTGTTATTATGTGATATCAGAGGACATTACAGGAGGAGATATAAGAGGAGAGGACTACAACTCCCAGCATGTCCAGACTGTTATTATGTGATATCAGAGGACATTACAGGAGGAGATATGAGAGGAGAGGACTACAACTCCCAGCATGTCCAGACTGTTATTATGTGATATCAGAGGACATTACAGGAGGAGATATGAGAGGAGAGGACTACAACTCCCAGCATGTCCAGGCTGTTATTATGTGATATCAGAGGACATTACAGGAGGAGATATAAGATGAGAGGACTACAACTCCCAGCATGTCCAGACTGTTATTATGTGATATCAGAGGACATTACAGGAGGAGGTATAAGAGGAGAGGACTACAACTCCCAGCATGTCCAGACTGTTATTATGTGCTATTAGAGGACATTACAGGGGGAGGTATAAGAGGAGAGAACTACAACTCCCAGCATGTCCAGACTGTTATTATGTGATATCAGAGGACATTACAGGAGGAGATATAAGAGGAGAGGACTACAACTCCCAGCATGTCCAGACTGTTATTATGTGATATCAGAGGACATTACAGAAGGAGGTATAAGAGGAGAGAACTACAACTCCCAGCATGTCCAGGCTGTTATTATGTGATTTCAGAGGACATTACAGGAGGAGATATAAGAGAGAAATACAACTCCCAGCATGTCCAGGCTGTTATTATGGGATATACGAGGACATTACAGGAGGAGGTATAAGAGGAGAGGACTACAACTCCCTGCATGTCCAGACTGTTATTATGGATATCAGAGGACATTACAGGAGGAGATATAAGAGGAGAGAACTACAACTCCCAACATGTCAAAGCTGTTATTATGGGATATCAGAGGACATTACAGGAGAAGATATAAGAGGAGAGAACTACAACTCCCAGCATGTCCAGGCTGTTATTATGTGATATCAGAGGACATTACAGGAGATTTAAGAGGAAAAGACTACAACTCCCAGCATGTCCAGACTGTTATTATGTGATATCAGAGGACATTACAAGAGGAGGTATAAGAGGAGAGGACTACAACTCCCAGCATGTCCAGACTGTTATTATGTGATATCAGATGACATTACAGGAGGAGATATAAGAGGAGAGGACTACAACTCCCAGCATGTCGAGGCTGTTATTATGTGATATCAGAGGACATTACAGGAGGAGGTATAAGAGGAGAGAACTACAACTCCCAGCATGTCCAGGCTGTTATTATGTGATATCAGAGGACATTACAGGAGGAGGTATAAGAGGAGAGAACTACAATTCCCAGCATGTCCAGACTGTTATTATGTGATATCAGATGACATTACAGGATGAGATATAAGAGGAGAGGACTACAACTCCCAGCATGTCGAGGCTGTTATTATGTGATATCAGAGGACATTACACGAGGAGGTATAAGAGGAGAGAACTACAACTCCCAACATGTGCCGACTGTTATTATGCGATATCAGAGGACATTACAGGAGGAGATATAAGAGGAGAGAACTACAACTCCCAGCATGTCCAGGCTGTTATTATGGGATATCAGGATATTACAAGAGGAGATATAAGAGGAGAGTACTACAACTCCCAGCATGTCCAGACTGTTATTATGTGATATCAGAGGATATTACAGGAGGAGATATGAGAGAACTACAACTCCCAGCATGTCCAGACTGTTATTGTGTGATATCAGAGGACATCACAGGAGGTGATATAAGAGGAGAGAACTACAACTCCCAGCATGTCCAGACTGTTATTATGTGATATCAGAGGACATTACAGGAGGAGATATAATAGGAGAGAACTACAACTCCCAGCATGTCCAGACTGTTATTATGTGATTTCAAAGGACATTACAGGAGGTATAAGAGGAGAGGACTACAACTCCCAGCATGTCCAGGCTGATATTATGTGATATAAGAGGACATTACAGGTGGAGATAACAGGAGGAGATATAAGAGTAGAGGACTACAACTCCCAGCATGACCAGGCTGTTATTATGTGATATCAGAGGACATTACAGGAGGAGGTATAAGAGGAGAGAACTACAACTCCCAGCATGTCCGGACTGTTATTATGTGATATCAGAGGGCATTACAGGAGGATATTTAAGAGGAGACTACAACTCCCAGCATGTCAAGACTGTTATTATGTGATATAAGAGGACATTACAGGAGGAGATATAAGAGGAGAGGACTACAACTCCCAGCATGTCCAGACTGTTATTATGGGATATCAGAGGACATTACAGGAGGAGGTATAAGAGGAGAGAACTACAACTCCCAGCATGTCCAGACTGTTATTATGTGATATCAGAGGACATTACAGGAGGAGGTATAAGAGGAGAGAACTACAACTCCCAGCATGTCAAGACTGTTATTATGGTATATCAGAGGACATTACAGGAGGAGATATAAGAGGAGAGGACTACAACTCCCAGCATGTCCAGACTGTTATTATGTGATATCAGAGGACATTACAGGAAGATATAAGAGGAGAGAACTACAACTCCCAGCATGTCCAGGCTGTTATTATGTGATATCAGAGGACATTACAGGAGGAGATATAAGAGGAGAGAACTACAACTCCCAGCATATCCAGACTGTTATTATGTGATATCAGAGGACATTACAGGAGGAGATATGAGGAGAGAACTGCAACTCCCAGCATGTCCAGACTGTTATTATGTGATATCAGAGGACATTACAGGAGGAGATATAAGAGGAGAGAACTACAACTCTAAGCATGTCCAGACTGTTGTTATGTGATATCAAAGGACATTACAGGAGGAGGTATAAGAGGAGAGAACTACAACTCCCAGCATGTCCATGCTGTTATTATGTGATATAAGAGGACATTACAGGGAGGAGACATAAGAGGAGAGAACTACAACTCTCAGCATGTCCAGCCTGTTATTATGTGATATCAGAGGACATTACAGGATATATAAGAGGAGAGGACTACAACTCCCAGCATGTCCAGACTGTTATTATGTGATATCAGAGGACATTACAGGAGGAGATATAAGAGGAGAGGACTACAACTCCCAGCATGTCCAGACTGTTATTATGGGATAACAGAGGACATTACAGGAGGAGATATAAGAGGAGAGAACTACAACTCCCAGCATGTCCAGACTGTTATTATGTGATATCAGAGGACATTACAGGAGGAGATATAAGAGGAGAGGACTACAACTCCCAGCATGTCCAGACTGTTATTATGTGACATCAGAGGACATTACAGGAGGAGAAATAAGAGGAGAGAACTACAACTCCCAGCATGTCCAGACTGCTATTATGTGATATCAGAGGACATTACAGGAGGAGATATAAGAAGAGAAGACTACAACTCCCAGCATGTCCAGACTGTTATTATGTGATATCAGAGGACATTACAGGAGGAGATATAAGAGTAGAGAACTACAACTCCCAGTATGTTCAGACTGTTATTATGTGATATCAGAGGACATTACAGGAGGAGGTATAAAAGGCGAGAACTACAACTACCAGCATGTCCAGACTATTATTATGTGATATCAGAGGACATTACAGGAGGAGATATAAGAGGAGAGAACTACAACTCCCAGCATGTCCAGACTGTTATTATGTGATATCAGAGGACATTACAGGAGATATAAGAGGAGAGAACTACAACTCCCAGCATGTCCAGACTTTTATTATGTGATATAGGAGGACAATACTGGAGGAGATATAAGAGGAGAGAACTACAACTCCCAGCATGTCCAGACTGTTATTATGTGATATCAGAGGACATTACAGGAGATTTAAGAGGAGAAGACTACAACTCCCAGCATGTCCAGACTGTTATTATGTGATATCAGAGGACATTACAAGAGGAGGTATAAGAGGAGAGGACTACAACTCCCAGCATGTCGAGGCTGTTATTATGTGATATCAGAGGACATTACAGGAGGAGATATAAGAGGAGAGGACTACAACTCCCAGCATGTCCAGACGGTTATTATGGGATATCAGAGGACATTACAGGAGGAGATATAAGAGGAGAGAACTACAACTCCCAGCATGTCCAGGCTGTTATTATGTAATATCAGAGGACATTACAGGAGGTATAAGATGAGAGGACTACAACTCCCAGCATGTCCAGGCTGATATTATGTGATATCAGAGGACATTACAGGAGGAGATATAAGAGTAGAGAACTACAACTCCCAGCATGTCCAGACTGTTATTATGGGATATCAGAGGACATTACAGGAGGAGGTATAAGAGGAGAGAACTACAACTCCCAGCATGTCCAGACTGTTATTATGTGATATCAGAGGACATTACAGGAGGAGGTATAAGAGGAGAGAACTACAACTCCCAGCATGTCAAGACTGTTATTATGGTATATCAGAGGACATTACAGGAGGAGATATAAGAGGAGAGGACTACAACTCCCAGCATGTCCAGACTGTTATTATGTGATATCAGAGGACATTACAGGAAGATATAAGAGGAGAGAACTACAACTCCCAGCATGTCCAGGCTGTTATTATGTGATATCAGAGGACATTACAGGAGGAGATATAAGAGGAGAGAACTACAACTCCCAGCATATCCAGACTGTTATTATGTGATATCAGAGGACATTACAGGAGGAGATATGAGGAGAGAACTGCAACTCCCAGCATGTCCAGACTGTTATTATGTGATATCAGAGGACATTACAGGAGGAGATATAAGAGGAGAGAACTACAACTCTAAGCATGTCCAGACTGTTGTTATGTGATATCAAAGGACATTACAGGAGGAGGTATAAGAGGAGAGAACTACAACTCCCAGCATGTCCATGCTGTTATTATGTGATATAAGAGGACATTACAGGGAGGAGACATAAGAGGAGAGAACTACAACTCTCAGCATGTCCAGCCTGTTATTATGTGATATCAGAGGACATTACAGGATATATAAGAGGAGAGGACTACAACTCCCAGCATGTCCAGACTGTTATTATGTGATATCAGAGGACATTACAGGAGGAGATATAAGAGGAGAGGACTACAACTCCCAGCATGTCCAGACTGTTATTATGGGATAACAGAGGACATTACAGGAGGAGATATAAGAGGAGAGAACTACAACTCCCAGCATGTCCAGACTGTTATTATGTGATATCAGAGGACATTACAGGAGGAGATATAAGAGGAGAGGACTACAACTCCCAGCATGTCCAGACTGTTATTATGTGACATCAGAGGACATTACAGGAGGAGAAATAAGAGGAGAGAACTACAACTCCCAGCATGTCCAGACTGCTATTATGTGATATCAGAGGACATTACAGGAGGAGATATAAGAAGAGAAGACTACAACTCCCAGCATGTCCAGACTGTTATTATGTGATATCAGAGGACATTACAGGAGGAGATATAAGAGGAGAGGACTACAACTCCCAGTATGTCCAGACTGTTATTATGTGATATCAGAGGACATTACAGGAGGAGGTATAAAAGGCGAGAACTACAACTACCAGCATGTCCAGACTATTATTATGTGATATCAGAGGACATTACAGGAGGAGATATAAGAGGAGAGAACTACAACTCCCAGCATGTCCAGACTGTTATTATGTGATATCAGAGGACATTACAGGAGATATAAGAGGAGAGAACTACAACTCCCAGCATGTCCAGACTTTTATTATGTGATATAGGAGGACAATACTGGAGGAGATATAAGAGGAGAGAACTACAACTCCCAGCATGTCCAGACTGTTATTATGTGATATCAGAGGACATTACAAGAGGAGGTATAAGAGGAGAGGACTACAACTCCCAGCATGTCGAGGCTGTTATTATGTGATATCAGAGGACATTACAGGAGGAGATATAAGAGGAGAGGACTACAACTCCCAGCATGTCCAGACGGTTATTATGGGATATCAGAGGACATTACAGGAGGAGATATAAGAGGAGAGAACTACAACTCCCAGCATGTCCAGGCTGTTATTATGTAATATCAGAGGACATTACAGGAGGTATAAGATGAGAGGACTACAACTCCCAGCATGTCCAGGCTGATATTATGTGATATCAGAGGACATTACAGGAGGAGATATAAGAGTAGAGAACTACAACTCCCAGCATGTCCAGGCTGTTATTATGTGATATCAGAGGACATTACAGGAGGATATTTAAGAGAAGACTACAACTCCCAGCATGTCCAGACTGTTATTATGTGATATCAGAGGACATTACAGGAGGAGATATAAGAGGAGAGGACTACAACTCCCAGCATGTCCAGACTGTTATTATGTGATATCAGAGGACATTACAGGAGGAGATATGAGAGGAGAGGACTACAACTCCCAGCATGTCCAGACTGTTATTATGTGATATCAGAGGACATTACAGGAGGAGATATGAGAGGAGAGGACTACAACTCCCAGCATGTCCAGGCTGTTATTATGTGATATCAGAGGACATTACAGGAGGAGATATAAGATGAGAGGACTACAACTCCCAGCATGTCCAGACTGTTATTATGTGATATCAGAGGACATTACAGGAGGAGGTATAAGAGGAGAGGACTACAACTCCCAGCATGTCCAGACTGTTATTATGTGCTATTAGAGGACATTACAGGGGGAGGTATAAGAGGAGAGAACTACAACTCCCAGCATGTCCAGACTGTTATTATGTGATATCAGAGGACATTACAGGAGGAGATATAAGAGGAGAGAACTACAACTCCCAGCATGTGAAGACTGTTATTATGTGATATCAGAGGACATTACAGAAGGAGGTATAAGAGGAGAGAACTACAACTCCCAGCATGTCCAGACTGTTATTATGGGATATCAGAGGACATTACAGAAGGAGGTATAAGAGGAGAGAACTACAACTCCCAGCATGTCCAGGCTGTTATTATGTGATTTCAGAGGACATTACAGGAGGAGATATAAGAGAGAACTACAACTCCCAGCATGTCCAGGCTGTTATTATGGGATATACGAGGACATTACAGGAGGAGGTATAAGAGGAGAGGACTACAACTCCCAGCATGTCCAGACTGTTATTATGGGATATACGAGGACATTACAGGAGGAGGTATAAGAGGAGAGAACTACAACTCCCAGCATGTCCAGACTGTTATTATGGATATCAGAGGACATTACAGGAGGAGATATAAGAGGAGAGAACTACAACTCCCAGCATGTCCAGACTGTTATTATGGATATCAGAGGACATTACAGGAGGAGATATAAGAGGAGAGAACTACAACTCCCAACATGTCAAAGCTGTTATTATGGGATATCAGAGGACATTACAGGAGAAGATATAAGAGGAGAGAACTACAACTCCCAGCATGTCCAGGCTGTTATTATGTGATATCAGAGGACATTACAGGAGATTTAAGAGGAAAAGACTACAACTCCCAGCATGTCCAGACTGTTATTATGTGATATCAGAGGACATTACAGGAGATTTAAGAGGAAAAGACTACAACTCCCAGCATGTCCAGACTGTTATTATGTGATATCAGAGGACATTACAGGAGGAGATATAAGAGGAGAGGACTACAACTCCCAGCATGTCCAGACTGTTATTATGTGATATCAGATGACATTACAGGAGGAGATATAAGAGGAGAGGACTACAACTCCCAGCATGTCGAGGCTGTTATTATGTGATATCAGAGGACATTACAGGAGGAGGTATAAGAGGAGAGAACTACAACTCCCAGCATGTCCAGGCTGTTATTATGTGATATCAGAGGACATTACAGGAGGAGGTATAAGAGGAGAGAACTACAATTCCCAGCATGTCCAGACTGTTATTATGTGATATCAGATGACATTACAGGATGAGATATAAGAGGAGAGGACTACAACTCCCAGCATGTCGAGGCTGTTATTATGTGATATCAGAGGACATTACACGAGGAGGTATAAGAGGAGAGAACTACAACTCCCAGCATGTCCAGACTGTTATTATGTGATATCAGAGGACATTACAGGAGGAGATATAAGAGGAGAGAACTACAACTCCCAGCATGTCCAGGCTGTTATTATGGGATATCAGAGGATATTACAAGAGGAGATATAAGAGGAGAGTACTACAACTCCCAGCATGTCCAGACTGTTATTATGTGATATCAGAGGACATTACAGGAGGAGATATGAGAGAACTACAACTCCCAGCATGTCCAGACTGTTATTGTGTGATATCAGAGGACATTACAGGAGGTGATATAAGAGGAGAGAAATACAACTCCCAGCATGTCCAGACTGTTATTATGTGATATCAGAGGACATTACAGGAGGAGATATAAGAGGAGAGAACTACAACTCCCAGCATGTCCAGACTGTTATTATGTGATATCAGAGGACATTACAGGAGGAGATATAAGAGTAGAGGACTACAACTCCCAGCATGACCAGGCTGTTATTATGTGATATCAGAGGACATTACAGGAGGAGGTATAAGAGGAGAGAACTACAACTCCCAGCATGTCCGGACTGTTATTATGTGATATCAGAGGACATTACAGGAGGATATTTAAGAGGAGACTACAACTCCCAGCATGTCAAGACTGTTATTATGTGATATCAGAGGACATTACAGGAGGAGATATAAGAGGAGAGGACTACAACTCCCAGCATGTCCAGACTGTTATTATGGTATATCAGAGGACATTACGGTAGGAGGTATAAGAGGAGAGAACTACAACTCCCAGCATGTCCAGACTGTTATTATGTGATATCAGAGGACATTACAGGAGGAGGTATAAGAGGAGAGAACTACAACTCCCAGCATGTCAAGACTGTTATTATGGTATTTTAGAGGACATTACAGGAGGAGGTATAAGAGGAGAGAACTACAACTCCCAGCATGTCCAGACTGTTATTATGTGATATCAGAGGACATTACAGGAAGATATAAGAGGAGAGAACTACAACTCTAAGCATGTCCAGACTGTTGTTATGTGATATCAAAGGACATTACAGGAGGAGGTATAAGAGGAGAGAACTACAACTCCCAGCATGTCCATGCTGTTATTATGTGATATAAGAGGACATTACAGGGAGGAGACATAAGAGGAGAGAACTACAACTCTCAGCATGTCCAGCCTGTTATTATGTGATATCAGAGGACATTACAGGATATATAAGAGGAGAGGACTACAACTCCCAGCATGTCCAGACTGTTATTATGTGATATCAGAGGACATTACAGGAGGAGATATAAGAGGAGAGGACTACAACTCCCAGCATATCCAGACTGTTATTATGTGATATCAAAGGACATTACAGGAGGAGGTATAAGAGGAGAGAACTACAACTCCCAGCATGTCCATGCTGTTATTATGTGATATAAGAGGACATTACAGGGAGGAGACATAAGAGGAGAGGACTACAACTCCCAGCATGTCCAGACTGTTATTATGTGATATCAGAGGACATTACAGGAGGAGATATAAGAGAAGAGGACTACAACTCCCAGCATATCCAGATTGTTATTATGTGATATCAGAGGACATTACAGGAGGAGATATAAGAGGAGAGAACTACAACTCTAAGCATGTCCAGACTGTTGTTATGTGATATCAAAGGACATTACAGGAGGAGGTATAAGAGGAGAGAACTACAACTCCCAGCATGTCCATGCTGTTATTATGTGATATAAGAGGACATTACAGGGAGGAGACATAAGAGGAGAGAACTACAACTCTCAGCATGTCCAGCCTGTTATTATGTGATATCAGAGGACATTACAGGATATATAAGAGGAGAGGACTACAACTCCCAGCATGTCCAGACTGTTATTATGTGATATCAGAGGACATTACAGGAGGAGGTATAAGAGGAGAGAACTACAACTCCCAGCATGTCCAGACTGTTATTATGTGATATCAGAGGACATTACAGGAGGAGATATAAGAGGAGAGGACTACAACTCCCAGCATGTCCAGACTGTTATTATGTGATATCAGAGGACATTACAGGAGGAGGTATAAAAGGCGAGAACTACAACTCCCAGCATGTCGAGGCTGTTATTATGTGATATCAGAGGACATTACAGGAGGAGAAATAAGAGGAGAGAACTACAACTACCAGCATGTCCAGACTATTATTATGTGATATCAGAGGACATTACAGGAGGAGATATAAGAGGAGAGAACTACAACTCCCAGCATGTCCAGACTGTTATTATGTGATATCAGAGGACATTACAGGAGATATAAGAGGAGAGAACTACAACTCCCAGCATGTCCAGACTTTTATTATGTGATATAGGAGGACAATACTGGAGGAGATATAAGAGGAGAGAACTACAACTCCCAGCATGTCCAGACTGTTATTATGTGATATCAGAGGACATTACAGGAGGAGATATGAGAGGAGAGGACTACAACTCCCAGCATGTCCAGACTGTTATTATGTGATATCAGAGGACATTACAGGAGGAGATATGAGAGGAGAGGACTACAACTCCCAGCATGTCCAGACTGTTATTATGTGATATCAGAGGACATTACAGGAGGAGATATGAGAGGAGAGGACTACAACTCCCAGCATGTCCAGACTGTTATTATGTGATATCAGAGGACATTACAGGAGGAGATATGAGAGGAGAGGACTACAACTCCCAGCATGTCCAGGCTGTTATTATGTGATATCAGAGGACATTACAGGAGGAGATATAAGATGAGAGGACTACAACTCCCAGCATGTCCAGACTGTTATTATGTGATATCAGAGGACATTACAGGAGGAGGTATAAGAGGAGAGGACTACAACTCCCAGCATGTCCAGACTGTTATTATGTGCTATTAGAGGACATTACAGGGGGAGGTATAAGAGGAGAGAACTACAACTCCCAGCATGTCCAGACTGTTATTATGTGATATCAGAGGACATTACAGGAGGAGATATAAGAGGAGAGAACTACAACTCCCAGCATGTGAAGACTGTTATTATGTGATATCAGAGGACATTACAGAAGGAGGTATAAGAGGAGAGAACTACAACTCCCAGCATGTCCAGACTGTTATTATGGGATATCAGAGGACATTACAGAAGGAGGTATAAGAGGAGAGAACTACAACTCCCAGCATGTCCAGGCTGTTATTATGTGATTTCAGAGGACATTACAGGAGGAGATATAAGAGAGAACTACAACTCCCAGCATGTCCAGGCTGTTATTATGTGATATCAGAGGACATTACAGGAGATTTAAGAGGAAAAGACTACAACTCCCAGCATGTCCAGACTGTTATTATGTGATATCAGAGGACATTACAGGAGATTTAAGAGGAAAAGACTACAACTCCCAGCATGTCCAGACTGTTATTATGTGATATCAGAGGACATTACAGGAGGAGATATAAGAGGAGAGGACTACAACTCCCAGCATGTCCAGACTGTTATTATGTGATATCAGATGACATTACAGGAGGAGATATAAGAGGAGAGGACTACAACTCCCAGCATGTCGAGGCTGTTATTATGTGATATCAGAGGACATTACAGGAGGAGGTATAAGAGGAGAGAACTACAACTCCCAGCATGTCCAGGCTGTTATTATGTGATATCAGAGGACATTACAGGAGGAGGTATAAGAGAGAACTACAATTCCCAGCATGTCCAGACTGTTATTATGTGATATCAGATGACATTACAGGATGAGATATAAGAGGAGAGGACTACAACTCCCAGCATGTCGAGGCTGTTATTATGTGATATCAGAGGACATTACACGAGGAGGTATAAGAGGAGAGAACTACAACTCCCAGCATGTCCAGACTGTTATTATGTGATATCAGAGGACATTACAGGAGGAGATATAAGAGGAGAGAACTACAACTCCCAGCATGTCCAGGCTGTTATTATGGGATATCAGAGGATATTACAAGAGGAGATATAAGAGGAGAGTACTACAACTCCCAGCATGTCCAGACTGTTATTATGTGATATCAGAGGACATTACAGGAGGAGATATGAGAGAACTACAACTCCCAGCATGTCCAGACTGTTATTGTGTGATATCAGAGGACATTACAGGAGGTGATATAAGAGGAGAGAAATACAACTCCCAGCATGTCCAGACTGTTATTATGTGATATCAGAGGACATTACAGGAGGAGATATAAGAGGAGAGAACTACAACTCCCAGCATGTCCAGACTGTTATTATGTGATTTCAAAGGACATTACAGGAGGTATAAGAGGAGAGGACTACAACTCCCAGCATGTCCAGGCTGATATTATGTGATATCAGAGGACATTACAGGAGGAGATAACAGGAGGAGATATAAGAGTAGAGGACTACAACTCCCAGCATGACCAGGCTGTTATTATGTGATATCAGAGGACATTACAGGAGGAGGTATAAGAGGAGAGAACTACAACTCCCAGCATGTCCGGACTGTTATTATGTGATATCAGAGGACATTACAGGAGGATATTTAAGAGGAGACTACAACTCCCAGCATGTCAAGACTGTTATTATGTGATATCAGAGGACATTACAGGAGGAGATATAAGAGGAGAGGACTACAACTCCCAGCATGTCCAGACTGTTATTATGGTATATCAGAGGACATTACGGTAGGAGGTATAAGAGGAGAGAACTACAACTCCCAGCATGTCCAGACTGTTATTATGTGATATCAGAGGACATTACAGGAGGAGGTATAAGAGGAGAGAACTACAACTCCCAGCATGTCAAGACTGTTATTATGGTATTTTAGAGGACATTACAGGAGGAGGTATAAGAGGAGAGAACTACAACTCGCAGCATGTCCAGACTGTTATTATGTGATATCAGAGGACATTACAGGAAGATATAAGAGGAGAGAACTACAACTCTAAGCATGTCCAGACTGTTGTTATGTGATATCAAAGGACATTACAGGAGGAGGTATAAGAGGAGAGAACTACAACTCCCAGCATGTCCATGCTGTTATTATGTGATATAAGAGGACATTACAGGGAGGAGACATAAGAGGAGAGAACTACAACTCTCAGCATGTCCAGCCTGTTATTATGTGATATCAGAGGACATTACAGGATATATAAGAGGAGAGGACTACAACTCCCAGCATGTCCAGACTGTTATTATGTGATATCAGAGGACATTACAGGAGGAGATATAAGAGGAGAGAACTACAACTCCCAGCATATCCAGACTGTTATTATGTGATATCAAAGGACATTACAGGAGGAGGTATAAGAGGAGAGAACTACAACTCCCAGCATGTCCATGCTGTTATTATGTGATATAAGAGGACATTACAGGGAGGAGACATAAGAGGAGAGGACTACAACTCCCAGCATGTCCAGACTGTTATTATGTGATATCAGAGGACATTACAGGAGGAGATATAAGAGAAGAGAACTACAACTCCCAGCATGTCCAGACTATTATTATGTGATATCAGAGGACATTACAGGAGGAGATAAAAGAGGAGAGAACTACAACTCCCAGCATATCCAGACTGTTATTATGTGATATCAGAGGACATTACAGGAGGAGATATAAGAGGAGAGAACTACAACTCTAAGCATGTCCAGACTGTTGTTATGTGATATCAAAGGACATTACAGGAGGAGGTATAAGAGGAGAGAACTACAACTCCCAGCATGTCCATGCTGTTATTATGTGATATAAGAGGACATTACAGGGAGGAGACATAAGAGGAGAGAACTACAACTCTCAGCATGTCCAGCCTGTTATTATGTGATATCAGAGGACATTACAGGATATATAAGAGGAGAGGACTACAACTCCCAGCATGTCCAGACTGTTATTATGTGATATCAGAGGACATTACAGGAGGAGGTATAAGAGGAGAGAACTACAACTCCCAGCATGTCCAGACTGTTATTATGTGATATCAGAGGACATTACAGGAGGAGATATAAGAGGAGAGGACTACAACTCCCAGCATGTCCAGACTGTTATTATGTGATATCAGAGGACATTACAGGAGGAGGTATAAAAGGCGAGAACTACAACTCCCAGCATGTCGAGGCTGTTATTATGTGATATCAGAGGACATTACAGGAGGAGAAATAAGAGGAGAGAACTACAACTACCAGCATGTCCAGACTATTATTATGTGATATCAGAGGACATTACAGGAGGAGATATAAGAGGAGAGAACTACAACTCCCAGCATGTCCAGACTGTTATTATGTGATATCAGAGGACATTACAGGAGATATAAGAGGAGAGAACTACAACTCCCAGCATGTCCAGACTTTTATTATGTGATATAGGAGGACAATACTGGAGGAGATATAAGAGGAGAGAACTACAACTCCCAGCATGTCCAGACTGTTATTATGTGATATCAGAGGACATTACAGGAGGAGATATAAGAGGAGAGAACTACAACTCCCAACATGTCCAGGCTGTTATTATGTGATATTAGAGGACATTACAGGGATGAGGTATAAGAGGAGAGAACTACAACTCCCAGCATGTCCAGGCTGTTATTATGTGATATCAGAGGACATTACAAGAGGAGGTTTAAGAGGAGAGAACTACAACTCCCAGCATGTCCAGACTGTTATTATGTGATATCAGAGGACATTACAGGAGGAGATATAAGAGGAGAGAACTACAACTCCCAGCATGTCCAGACTGTTATTATGTGATATCAGATGACATTACAGGGGGAGATATAAGAGGAGAGAACTACAACTCTCAGCATGTCCAGGCTGTTATTATGGGATATCAGAGGACATTACAGGAGGATATATAAGAGTAGAGTACTACAACACCCATCATGTCCATACTGTTATTATGTGATATCAGGACATTACAGGAGGAGGTATAAGAGGAGAGAACTACAACTCCCAGCATGTCCAGACTGTTATTATGTGATATCAGAGGACATTACAGGGAGGAGATATAAGAGGAGAGGACTACAACTCCCAGCATGTCCAGACTGTTATTATGTGATATCAGAGGACATTACAGGAGATATAAGAGGAGAGAACTACAACTTCCAGCATGTCCAGACTGTTATTATGTGATATCAGAGGACATTACAGGAGGAGATATAAGAGGAGAGAACTACAACTCCCAGCATGTCCAGGCTGTTATTATGGGATATCAGAGGACATTACAGGAGGAGATATAAGAGGAGAAGACTACAACTCCCAGCATGTCCAGACTGTTATTATGTGATATCAGAGGACATTACAGGAGGAGATATAAGAGGAGAAGACTACAACTCCCAGCATGTCCAGACTGTTATTATATGATATCAGATGACATTACAGGAGGAGATATAAGAGGAGAGGACTACAACTCCCAGCATGTCCAGACTGTTATTATGTGATATCAAAGGACATTACAGGGAGGAGATATAAGAGGAGAGAACTACAACTCCCAGCATGTCCAGGCTGTTATTATGTGATATCAGAGGACATTACAGGAGGAGATATAAGAGGAGAGAACTACAACTCCCAGCATGTCCAGACTGTTATTATGTGATATCAGAGGACATTACAGGAGGAGATATAAGAGGAGAGAACTACAACTCCCAGCATGTCCAGACTGTTATTATGGGATATCAGAGGACATTGCAGGAGGAGATATAAGAGGAGAGAACTACAACTTCCAGCATGTCCAGACTGTTATTATATGATATCAGATGACATTACAGGAGGAGATATAAGAAGAGAGGACTACAACTCCCAGCATGTCCAGACTGTTATTATGTGATATCAAAGGACATTACAGGGAGGAGATATAAGAGGAGAGAACTACAACTCCCAGCATGTCCAGGCTGTTATTATGTGATATCAGAGGACATTACAGAAGGAGGTATAAGAGGAGAGAACTACAACGCCCAGCATGTCCAGGCTGTTATTATGTGATTTCAGAGGACATTACAGGAGGAGATATAAGATGAGAGAACTACAACTCCCAACATGTCCAGGCTGTTATTATGTGATATCAGAGGACATTACAGGAGATATAAGGAGAGAGGACTACAACTCCCAGCATGTCCAGACTGTTATTATGTGATATCAGAGGACATTACAGGAGGAGATATAAGAGGAGAGAACTACAACTCCCAGCATGTCCAGACTGTTATTATGTGATATCAGAGGACATTACAGGAGGAGATATAAGAGGAGAGGACTACAACTCCTAGAATGTCCAGACTGTTATTATGTGATATCAGAGGACATTACAGGAGATTTAAGAGGAGAAGACTACAACTCCCAGCATGTCCAGACTGTTATGGGATATACGAGGACATTACAGGAGGAGATATAAGAGGAGAGAACTACAACTCCCAGCATGTCCAGGCTTTTATTATGTGATATCAGAGGACATTACAGGAGGCGATATAAGAGGAGAGAACTACAACTCCCAACATGTCCAGGCTGTTATTATGGGATATCAGAGGACATTACAGGAGAAGATATAAGAGGAGAGAACTACAACTCCCAGCATGTGCAGGCTGTTATTATGTGATATCAGAGGACATTACAGGAGGAGATATAAGAGGAGAACTACAACTCCCAGCATGTCCAGACTGTTATTATGTGATATCAGAGGATATTACAAGAGGAGGTATAAGAGGAGAGGACTACAACTCCCAGCATGTCCAGACTGTTATTATGTGATATCAGATGACATTACAGGAGGAGATATAAGAGGAGAGGACTACAACTCCCAGCATGTTGAGGCAGTTATTATGTGATGTCAGAGGACATTACAGGAGGAGGTATAAGAGGAGAGAACTACAACTCCCAGCATGTCCAGACTGTTATTATGGGATATCAGAGGACATTACAGGAGGAGATATAAGAGGAGAGAACTACAACTCCCAGCATGTCCAGACTGTTATTATGTGATATCAAAGGACATTAAAGGAGATATAAGAGGAGAACTACAACTCCCAGCATGTCCAGACTGTTATTATGTGATATCAGAGGACATTACAGGAGGAGATATAAGAGGAGAGAACTACATCTCCCAGCATGTCCAGGCTGTTATTATGGGATATTAGAGGATATAAGAGGAGGAGATATAAGAGGAGAGAACTACAACTCCCAACATGTGCCGACTGTTATTATGTGATATCAGAGAACATTACAGGAGGAGATATAAGAGGAGAGAACTACAACTCCAAGCATGTCCAGACTGTTATTATGTGATATCAGAGGACATTACAGGAGGAGATATAAGAGGAGAGAACTACAACTCCCAGCATGTCCAGACTGTTATTATGTGATATCAGAGGACATTACAGGAGGAGGTATAAGAGGAGAGAACTACAACTCCCAGCATGTCCAGACTGTTATTATGTGATATCAGAGGACATTACAGGAGTATATATAACATGAGAGAACTACAACTCCCAGCATGTCCAGACTGTTATTATGTTATATCAGAGGACATTACAAGAGGAGGTATAAGAGGAGAGGACTACAACTCCCAGCATGTCCAGACTGTTATTATATGATATCAGATGACATTACAGGAGGAGATATAAGAGGAGAGGACTACAACTCCCAGCATGTCCAGACTGTTATTATGTGATATCAAAGGACATTACAGGGAGGAGATATAAGAGGAGAGAACTACAACTCCAAGCATGTCCAGGCTGTTATTATGTGATATCAGAGGACATTACAGGAGGAGATATAAGAGGAGAGGAGAGAACTACAACTCCCAGCATGTCCAGACTGTTATTATGTGATATCAGATGACATTACAGGGGGAGATATAAGAGGAGAGGACTACAACTCCCAGCATGTCCAGACTGGTATTATGTGATATAAGAGGACATTACAGGAGGGGGTATAAGAGGAGAGAACTACAACTCTCAGCATGTCCAGGCTGTTATTATGTGATATCAGAGGACATTACAGGAGGATATATAAGAGTAGAGTACTACAACACCCATCATGTCCATACTGTTATTATGTAATATCAGAGGACATTACAGGAGATATAAGAGGAGAACTACAACTCCCAGCATGTCCAGACTGTTATTATGGGATATCAGAGGACATTGCAGGAGGAGATATAAGAGGAGAGAACTACAACTTCCAGCATGTCCAGACTGTTATTATGTGATATCAGAGGACATTACAGGAGGAGATATAAGAGGAGAGAACTACAACTCCCAGCATGTCCAGGCTGTTATTATGGGATATCAGAGGACATTACAGGAGGAGATATAAGAGGAGAGGACTACAACTCCCAGCATGTCCAGACTGTTATTATGTGATATCAGAGGACATTACAGGAGGAGATATAAGAGGAGAGAACTACAACTCCCAACATGTGCCGACTGTTATTATGTGATATCAGAGGACATTACAGGAGGAGATATAAGAGGAGAGAACTACAACTCCAAGCATGTCCAGACTGTTATTATGTGATATCAGAGGACATTACAGGAGGAGATATAAGAGGAGAGAACTACAACTCCCAGCATGTCCAGACTGTTATTATGTGATATCAGAGGACATTACAGGAGGAGATATAAGAGGAGAAGACTACAACTCCCAGCATGTCCAGACTGTTATTATGTGATATCAGAGGACATTACAGGAGGAGATATAAGAGGAGAAGACTACAACTCCCAGCATGTCCAGACTGTTATTATATGATATCAGATGACATTACAGGAGGAGATATAAGAGGAGAGGACTACAACTCCCAGCATGTCCAGACTGTTATTATGTGATATCAAAGGACATTACAGGGAGGAGATATAAGAGGAGAGAACTACAACTCCCAGCATGTCCAGGCTGTTATTATGTGATATCAGAGGACATTACAGGAGGAGATATAAGAGGAGAGAACTACAACTCCCAGCATGTCCAGACTGTTATTATGTGATATCAGAGGACATTACAGGGAGGAGATATAAGAGGAGAGAACTACAACTCTCAGCATGTCCAGGCTGTTATTATGGGATATCAGAGGACATTACAGGAGGATATATGAGTAGAGTACTACAACACCCATCATGTCCATACTGTTATTATGTAATATCAGAGGACATTACAGGAGATATAAGAGGAGAACTACAACTCCCAGCATGTCCAGACTGTTATTATGGGATATCAGAGGACATTGCAGGAGGAGATATAAGAGGAGAGAACTACAACTTCCAGCATGTCCAGACTGTTATTATATGATATCAGATGACATTACAGGAGGAGATATAAGAAGAGAGGACTACAACTCCCAGCATGTCCAGACTGTTATTATGTGATATCAAAGGACATTACAGGGAGGAGATATAAGAGGAGAGAACTACAACTCCCAGCATGTCCAGGCTGTTATTATGTGATATCAGAGGACATTACAGAAGGAGGTATAAGAGGAGAGAACTACAACTCCCAGCATGTCCAGACTATTATTATGTGATATCAGAGGACATTACAGGAGATATAAGAGGAGAGAACTACAACGCCCAGCATGTCCAGGCTGTTATTATGTGATTTCAGAGGACATTACAGGAGGAGATATAAGATGAGAGAACTACAACTCCCAACATGTCCAGGCTGTTATTATGTGATATCAGAGGACATTACAGGAGATATAAGGAGAGAGGACTACAACTCCCAGCATGTCCAGACTGTTATTATGTGATATCAGAGGACATTACAGGAGGAGATATAAGAGGAGAGAACTACAACTCCCAGCATGTCCAGACTGTTATTATGTGATATCAGAGGACATTACAGGAGGAGATATAAGAGGAGAGGACTACAACTCCTAGAATGTCCAGACTGTTATTATGTGATATCAGAGGACATTACAGGAGATTTAAGAGGAGAAGACTACAACTCCCAGCATGTCCAGACTGTTATGGGATATACGAGGACATTACAGGAGGAGATATAAGAGGAGAGAACTACAACTCCCAGCATGTCCAGGCTTTTATTATGTGATATCAGAGGACATTACAGGAGGCGATATAAGAGGAGAGAACTACAACTCCCAACATGTCCAGGCTGTTATTATGGGATATCAGAGGACATTACAGGAGAAGATATAAGAGGAGAGAACTACAACTCCCAGCATGTGCAGGCTGTTATTATGTGATATCAGAGGACATTACAGGAGGAGATATAAGAGGAGAACTACAACTCCCAGCATGTCCAGACTGTTATTATGTGATATCAGAGGATATTACAAGAGGAGGTATAAGAGGAGAGGACTACAACTCCCAGCATGTCCAGACTGTTATTATGTGATATCAGATGACATTACAGGAGGAGATATAAGAGGAGAGGACTACAACTCCCAGCATGTTGAGGCAGTTATTATGTGATGTCAGAGGACATTACAGGAGGAGGTATAAGAGGAGAGAACTACAACTCCCAGCATGTCCAGACTGTTATTATGGGATATCAGAGGACATTACAGGAGGAGATATAAGAGGAGAGAACTACAACTCCCAGCATGTCCAGACTGTTATTATGTGATATCAAAGGACATTAAAGGAGATATAAGAGGAGAACTACAACTCCCAGCATGTCCAGACTGTTATTATGTGATATCAGAGGACATTACAGGAGGAGATATAAGAGGAGAGAACTACAACTCCCAGCATGTCCAGGCTGTTATTATGGGATATCAGAGGATATAAGAGGAGGAGATATAAGAGGAGAGAACTACAACTCCCAACATGTGCCGACTGTTATTATGTGATATCAGAGAACATTACAGGAGGAGATATAAGAGGAGAGAACTACAACTCCAAGCATGTCCAGACTGTTATTATGTGATATCAGAGGACATTACAGGAGGAGATATAAGAGGAGAGAACTACAACTCCCAGCATGTCCAGACTGTTATTATGTGATATCAGAGGACATTACAGGAGGAGGTATAAGAGGAGAGAACTACAACTCCCAGCATGTCCAGACTGTTATTATGTGATATCAGAGGACATTACAGGAGTATATATAACATGAGAGAACTACAACTCCCAGCATGTCCAGACTGTTATTATGTTATATCAGAGGACATTACAAGAGGAGGTATAAGAGGAGAGGACTACAACTCCCAGCATGTCCAGACTGTTATTATATGATATCAGATGACATTACAGGAGGAGATATAAGAGGAGAGGACTACAACTCCCAGCATGTCCAGACTGTTATTATGTGATATCAAAGGACATTACAGGGAGGAGATATAAGAGGAGAGAACTACAACTCCCAGCATGTCCAGGCTGTTATTATGTGATATCAGAGGACATTACAGGAGGAGATATAAGAGGAGAGAACTACAACTCCCAGCATGTCCAGACTGTTATTATGTGATATCAGATGACATTACAGGGGGAGATATAAGAGGAGAGGACTACAACTCCCAGCATGTCCAGACTGGTATTATGTGATATAAGAGGACATTACAGGAGGGGGTATAAGAGGAGAGAACTACAACTCTCAGCATGTCCAGGCTGTTATTATGTGATATCAGAGGACATTACAGGAGGATATATAAGAGTAGAGTACTACAACACCCATCATGTCCATACTGTTATTATGTAATATCAGAGGACATTACAGGAGATATAAGAGGAGAACTACAACTCCCAGCATGTCCAGACTGTTATTATGGGATATCAGAGGACATTGCAGGAGGAGATATAAGAGGAGAGAACTACAACTTCCAGCATGTCCAGACTGTTATTATGTGATATCAGAGGACATTACAGGAGGAGATATAAGAGGAGAGAACTACAACTCCCAGCATTTCCAGGCTGTTATTATGGGATATCAGAGGACATTACAGGAGGAGATATAAGAGGAGACAACTACAACTCCCAGCATGTCCAGACTGTTATTATGTGATATCAGAGGACATTACAGGAGGAGATATAAGAGGAGAAGACTACAACTCCCAGCATGTCCAGATTGTTATTATGTGATATCAGAGGACATTACAAGAGGAGGTTTAAGAGGAGAGAACTACAACTCCCAGCATGTCCAGACTGTTATTATGTGATATCTGAGGACATTACAGGAGGAGATATAAGAGGAGAGAACTGCAACTCCCAGCATGTCCAGACTGTTATTATATGATATCAGATGACATTACAGGAGGAGATATAAGGGGAGAGGACTACAACTTCCAGCATGTCCAGACTGTTATTATGTGATATCAAAGGACATTACAGGGAGGAGATATAAGAGGAGAGAACTACAACTCCCAACATGTCCAGGCTGTTATTATGGGATATCAGAGGACATTACAGGAGAAGATATAAGAGGAGAGAACTACAACTCCCAGAATGCGCAGGCTGTTATTATGTGATATCAGAGGACATTACAGGAGATATAAGGAGAGAGGACTACAACTCCCAGCATGTCCAGACTGTTATTATGTGATATCAGAGTACATTACAGGAGGAGATATAAGAGGAGAGAACTACAACTCCCAGCATGGCCAGACTGTTACTATGTGATATCAGAGGACATTACAGGAGGAGGTATAAGGGGAGAGAACTACAACTCCCAGCATGTCCAGGCTGTTATTATGTGATATCAGAGGACATTACAGGAGGAGATATAACATGAGAGAACTACAACTCCCAGCATGTCCAGACTGTTATTATGTGATATCAGAGGACATTACAAGAGGAGGTATAAGAGGAGAGGACTACAACTCCCAGCATGTCCAGACTGTTATTATATGATATCAGATGAAATTACAGGAGGAGATATAAGAGGAGAGGACTACAACTCCCAGCATGTCCAGACTGTTATTATGTGATATCAAAGGACATTACAGGAGGAGGTATAAGAGGAGAGAACTACAACTCCCAGCATGTCCAGGCTGTTATTATGTGATATCAGAGGACATTACAGGAGGAGATATAAGAGGAGAGAACTATAACTCCCAGCATGTCCAGACTGTTATTATGGGATATCAGAGGACATTGCAGGAGGAGATATAAGAGGAGAGAACTACAACTTCCAGCATGTCCAGACTGTTATTATGTGATATCAGAGGACATTACAGGAGGAGATATAAGAGGAGAGAACTACAACTCCCAGCATTTCCAGGCTGTTATTATGGGATATCAGAGGACATTACAGGAGGAGATATAAGAGGAGACAACTACAACTCCCAGCATGTCCAGACTGTTATTATGTGATATCAGAGGACATTACAGGAGGAGATATAAGAGGAGAAGACTACAACTCCCAGCATGTCCAGATTGTTATTATGTGATATCAGAGGACATTACAAGAGGAGGTTTAAGAGGAGAGAACTACAACTCCCAGCATGTCCAGACTGTTATTATGTGATATCTGAGGACATTACAGGAGGAGATATAAGAGGAGAGAACTACAACTCCCAGCATGTCCAGACTGTTATTATATGATATCAGATGACATTACAGGAGGAGATATAAGAGGAGAGGACTACAACTTCCAGCATGTCCAGACTGTTATTATGTGATATCAAAGGACATTACAGGGAGGAGATATAAGAGGAGAGAACTACAACTCCCAACATGTCCAGGCTGTTATTATGGGATATCAGAGGACATTACAGGAGAAGATATAAGAGGAGAGAACTACAACTCCCAGCATGTGCAGGCTGTTATTATGTGATATCAGAGGACATTACAGGAGATATAAGGAGAGAGGACTACAACTCCCAGCATGTCCAGACTGTTATTATGTGATATCAGAGGACATTACAGGAGGAGATATAAGAGGAGAGAACTACAACTCCCAGCATGGCCAGACTGTTATTATGTGATATCAGAGGACATTACAGGAGGAGGTATAAGGGGAGAGAACTACAACTCCCAGCATGTCCAGGCTGTTATTATGTGATATCAGAGTACATTACAGGAGGAGATATAACATGAGAGAACTACAACTCCCAGAATGTCCAGACTGTTATTATGTGATATCAGAGGACATTACAAGAGGAGGTATAAGAGGAGAGGACTACAACTCCCAGCATGTCCAGACTGTTATTATATGATATCAGATGACATTACAGGAGGAGATATAAGAGGAGAGGACTACAACTCCCAGCATGTCCAGACTGTTATTATGTGATATCAAAGGACATTACAGGGAGGAGATATAAGAGGAGAGAACTACAACTCCCAGCATGTCCAGGCTGTTATTATGTGATATCAGAGGACATTACAGGAGGAGATATAAGAGGAGAGAACTACAACTCCCAGCATGTCCAGACTGTTATTATGTGATATCAGATGACATTACAGGGGGAGATATAAGAGGAGAGAACTACAACTCTCAGCATGTCCAGACTGTTATTATGTGATATCAGAGGATATTACAAGAGGAGGTATAAGAGGAGAGGACTACAACTCCCAGCATGTCCAGACTGTTATTATGTGATATCAGATGACATTACAGGAGGAGATATAAGAGGAGAGGACTACAACTCCCAGCATGTTGAGGCAGTTATTATGTGATGTCAGAGGACATTACAGGAGGAGGTATAAGAGGAGAGAACTACAACTCCCAGCATGTCCAGACTGTTAATATGGGATATCAGAGGACATTACAGGAGGAGATATAAGAGGAGAGAACTACAACTCCCAGCATGTCCAGACTGTTATTATGTGATATCAGAGGACATTACAGAAGCAGATATAAGAGGAGAGGACTACAACTCCCAGCATGTCCAGACTGTTATTATGTGATATCAAAGGACATTACAGGAGATATAAGAGGAGAACTACAACTCCCAGCATGTCCAGACTGTTATTATGTGATATCAGAGGACATTACAGGAGGAGATATAAGAGGAGAGAACTACAACTCCCAGCATGTCCAGGCTGTTATTATGGGATATCAGAGGACATAAGAGGAGGAGATATAAGAGGAGAGAACTACAACTCCCAACATGTGCCGACTGTTATTATGTGATATCAGAGGACATTACAGGAGGAGATATAAGAGGAGAGAACTACAACTCCAAGCATGTCCAGACTGTTATTATGTGATATCAGAGGACATTACAGGAGGAGATATAAGAGGAGAGAACTACAACTCCCAGCATGTCCAGACTGTTATTATGTGATATCAGAGGACATTACAGGAGGAGATATAAGAGGAGAGAACTACAACTCCCAGCATGTCCAGACTGTTATTATGTGATATCAGAGGACATTACAGGAGGAGGTATAAGAGGAGAGAACTACAACTCCCAGCATGTCCAGACTGTTATTATGTGATATCAGAGGACATTACAGGAGTAGATATAAGAGGAGAGAACTACAACTCCCAGCATGTCCAGACTGTTATTATGTGATATCAGAGGACATTACAGGAGGAGATATAAGAGGAGAGAACTACAACTCCCAGCATGTCCAGACTGTTGTTATGTGATATTAAAGGACATTACAGGAGGAGGTATAAGAGGAGAGGACTACAACTCCCAGCATGTCCAGACTGTTATTATGTGATATCAGAGGACATTACAAGAGGAGGTATAAGAGGAGAGGACTACAACTCCCAGCATGTCCAGACTGTTATTATATGATATCAGATGACATTACAGGAGGAGATACAAGAGGAGAGGACTACAACTCCCAGCATGTCCAGACTGTTATTATGTGATATCAAAGGACATTACAGGAAGGAGATATAAGAGGAGAGAACTACAACTCCCAGCATGTCCAGGCTGTTATTATGTGATATCAGAGGACATTACAGGAGGAGATATAAGAGGAGAGAACTACAACTCCCAGCATGTCCAGACTGTTATTATGTGATATCAGATGACATTACAGGAGGAGATATAAGAGGAGAGGACTACAACTCCCAGCATGTCCAGACTGGTATTATGTGATATAAGAGGACATTACAGGAGGGGGTATAAGAGGAGAGAACTACAACTCTCAGCATGTCCAGGCTGTTATTATGTGATATCAGAGGACATTACAGGAGGATATATAAGAGTAGAGTACTACAACACCCATCATGTCCATACTGTTATTATGTAATATCAGAGGACATTACAGGAGATATAAGAGGAGAACTACAACTCCCAGCCTGTCCAGACTGTTATTATGGGATATCAGAGGACATTGCAGGAGGAGATATAAGAGGAGAGAACTACAACTCCCAGCATGTCCAGGCTGTTATTATGGGATATCAGAGGACATTACAGGAGGAGATATAAGAGGAGACAACTACAACTCCCAGCATGTCCAGACTGTTATTATGTGATATCAGAGGACATTACAGGAGGAGATATAAGAGGAGAAGACTACAACTCCCAGCATGTCCAGATTGTTATTATGTGATATCAGAGGACATTACAAGAGGAGGTTTAAGAGGAGAGAACTACAACTCCCAGCATGTCCAGACTGTTATTATGTGATATCTGAGGACATTACAGGAGGAGATATAAGAGGAGAGAACTACAACTCCCAGCATGTCCAGACTGTTATTATGTGATATCAGATGACATTACAGGGGGAGATATAAGAGGAGAGAACTACAACTCTCAGCATGTCCAGGCTGTTATTATGGGATATCAGAGGACATTACAGGAGGATATATAAGAGTAGAGAACTACAACTCCCAGCATGTCCAGACTGTTATTATGTGATATCAGAGGACATTACAGGAGGAGATATAAGAGGAGAGGACTACAACTCCCAGCATGTCCAGGCTGTTATTATGTGATATTAGAGGACATTACAGGGATGAGGTATAAGAGGAGAGAACTACAACTCCCAGCATGTCCAGGCTGTTATTATGGGATACCAGAGGACATTATAGGAGGAGATATAAGAGGAGAGAACTACAACTCCCAGCATGTCCAGACTGTTATTATGTGATATCAGATGACATTACAGGGGGAGATATAAGAGGAGAGAACTACAACTCCCAACATGTGCAGACTGTTATTATGTGATATCAGAGGACATTACAGGAGGAGATATAAGAGGAGAGAACTACAACTCCAAGCATGTCCAGACTGTTATTATGTGATATCAGAGGACATTACAGGAGGAGATATAAGAGGAGAGAACTACAACTCCCAGCATGTTCAGACTGTTATTATGTGATATCAGAGGACATTACAGGAGGAGATATAAGAGAGAACTACAACTCCCAGCATGTGCAGACTGTTATTATGTGATATCAGAGGACATTACAGGAGGAGGTATAAGAGGAGAGAACTACAACTCCCAGCATGTCCAGACTGTTATTATGTGATATCAGAGGACATTACAGGAGTATATATAACATGAGAGAACTACAACTCCAAGCATGTCCAGACTGTTATTATGTGATATCAGAGGACATTACAGGAGGAGTTATAAGAGGAGAAGACTACAACTCCCAGCATGTCCAGACTGTTATTATATGATATCAGATGACATTACAGGAGGAGATATAAGAGGAGAGGACTACAACTCCCAGCATGTCCAGACTGTTATTATGTGATATCAAAGGACATTACAGGGAGGAGATATAAGAGGAGAGAACTACAACTCCCAGCATGTCCAGGCTGTTATTATGTGATATCAGAGGACATTACAGGAGGAGATATAAGAGGAGAGAACTACAACTCCCAGCATGTCCAGACTGTTATTATGTGATATCAGAGGACATTACAGGAGGAGATATAAGAGGAGAGAACTACAACTCTCAGCATGTCCAGGCTGTTATTATGGGATATCAGAGGACATTACAGGAGGATATATAAGAGTAGAGTACTACAACACCCATAATGTCCATACTGTTATTATGTGATATCAGAGGACATTACAGGAGATATAAGAGGAGAACTACAACTCCCAGCATGTCCAGACTGTTATTATGGGATATCAGAGGACATTGCAGGAGGAGATATAAGAGGAGAGAACTACAACTTCCAGCATGTCCAGACTGTTATTATGTGATATCAGAGGACATTACAGGAGGAGATATAAGAGGAGAAGACTACAACTCCCAGCATGTCCAGACTGTTATTATATGATATAAGATGACATTACAGGAGGAGATATAAGAGGAGAGGACTACAACTCCCAGCATGTCCAGACTGTTATTATGTGATATCAAAGGACATTACAGGGAGGAGATATAAGAGGAGAGAACTACAACTCCCAGCATGTCCAGGCTGTTGTTATGTGATATCAGAGGACATCACAGGAGGATATATAAGAGTAGAGTACTACAACACCCATCATGTCCATACTGTTATTATGTAATATCAGAGGACATTACAGGAGATATAAGAGGAGAACTACAACTCCCAGCATGTCCAGGCTGTTATTATGGGATATCAGAGGACATTGCAGGAGGAGATATAAGAGGAGAGAACTACAACTTCCAGCATGTCCAGACTGTTATTATGTGATATCAGAGGATATTACAGGAGGAGATATAAGAGGAGAGAACTACAACTCCCAGCATGTCCAGGCTGTTATTATGGGATATCAGAGGACATTACAGGAGGAGATATAAGAGGAGAGAACTACAACTCCCAGCATGTCCAGACTGTTATTATGTGATATCAGAGGACATTACAGGAGGAGATATAAGAGGGGAAGACTACAACTCCCAGGATGTCCAGATTGTTATTATGTGATATCAGAGGACATTACAAGAGGAGGTTTAAGAGGAGAGAACTACAACTCCCAGCATGTCCAGACTGTTATTATGTGTTATCTGAGGACATTACAGGAGGAGATATAAGAGGAGAGAACTACAACTCCCAGCATGTCCAGACTGTTATTATATGATATCAGATGACATTACAGGAGGAGATATAAGAGGAGAGGACTACAACTCCCAGCATGTCCAGACTGTTATTATGTGATATCAAAGGACATTACAGGGAGGAGATATAAGAGGAGAGAACTACAACTCCCAGCATGTCCAGCCTGTTATTATGTGATATCAGAGGACATTACAGAAGGATGTATAAGAGGAGAGAACTACAACGCCCAGCATGTCCAGGCTGTTATTATGTGATTTCAGAGGACATTACAGGAGATATAAGGAGAGAGGAGAGAACTACAACTCCCAGCATGTCCAGACTGTTATTATGTGATTTCAGAGGACATTACAGGAGGAGATATAAGATGAGAGAACTACAACTCCCAGCATGTCCAGACTGTTATTATGTGATATCAGAGGACATTACAGGAGGAGATATAAGAGGAGAGAACTACAACTCCCAGCATGTCCAGACTGTTATTATGTGATATCAGAAGACATTACAGGAGGAGATATAAGAGGAGAGGACTACAACTCCTAGAATGTCCAGACTGTTATTATGTGATATCAGAGGACATTACAGGAGATTTAAGAGGAGAAGACTACAACTCCCAGCATGTCCAGACTGTTATGGGATATACGAGGACATTACAGGAGGAGATATAAGAGGAGAGAACTACAACTCTCAGCATGCCCAGGCTTTTATTATGTGATATCAGAGGACATTACAGGAGGAGATATAAGAGGAGAGAACTACAACTCCCAGCATGTCCAGGCTGTTATTATGGGATATCAGAGGACATTACAGGAGGAGATATAAGAGGAGAGAACTACAACTCCCAGCATGTGCAGGCTGTTATTATGTGATATCAGAGGACATTACAGGAGGAGATATAAGAGGAGAGGACTACAACTCCTAGCATGTCCAGACTGTTATTATCTGATATCAGAGGACATTACAAGAGGAGGTATAAGAGGAGAGGACTACAACTCCCAGCATGTCCAGACTGTTATTATGTGATATCAGAGGACATTACAGGAGGAGATATAAGAGGATAGAACTACAACTCCCAGCATGTGCAGGCTGTTATTATGTGATATCAGAGGACATTACAGGAGGAGATATAAGAGGAGAGGACTACAACTCCTAGCATGTCCAGACTGTTATTATCTGATATCAGAGGACATTACAAGAGGAGGTATAAGAGGAGAGGACTACAACTCCCAGCATGTCCAGACTGTTATTATGTGATATCAGAGGACATTACATGAGAAGATATAAGAGGAGAGAACTACAACTCCCAGCATGTGCAGGCTGTTATTATGTGATATCAGAGGACATTACAGGAGGAGATATAAGAGGAGAGGACTACAACTCCTAGCATGTCCAGACTGTTATTATCTGATATCAGAGGACATTACAGGAGATTTAAGAGGAGGAGACTACAACTCCCAGCATGTCCAGACTGTTATTATGTGATATCAGAGGATATTACAAGAGGAGGTATAAGAGGAGAGGACTACAACTCCCAGCATGTCCAGACTGTTATTATGTGATATCAGATGACATTACAGGAGGAGATATAAGAGGAGAGGACTACAACTCCCAGCATGTTGAGGCAGTTATTATGTGATGTCAGAGGACATTACAGGGAGATATAAGAGGAGAGAACTACAACTCCCAGCATGTCCAGACTGTTATTATGTGATATCAGAGGACATTACAGGAGGAGATATAAGAGGATAGAACTACAACTCCCAGCATGTCCAGACTGTTATGTGATACCAGAGGACATTACAGGGAGGAGGTATAAGAGGAGAGAAATACAACTCCCAGCATGTCCAGACTGTTATTATGGGATATCAGAGGACATTAAAGGAGGAGGTATAAGAGTAGAGAACTACAACTCCCAGCATGTCCAGTCTGTTATTATGTGATATCAGAGGACATTACAGGAGGAGGTATAAGAGGAGAGAAATACAACTCCCAGCATGTCCAGACTGTTATTATGGGATATCAGAGGACATTACAGGAGGAGATATAAGAGGAGAGAACTACAACTCCCAGCATGTCCAGACTGTTATTATGTGATATCAGAGGACATTACAGGAGGAGTTATAAGAGGAGAGAACTACAACTCCCAGCATGTCCAGGCTATTATTATGGGATATCAGAGGACATAAGAGGAGGAGATATAAGAGGAGAGAACTACAACTCCCAACATGTCCAGACTGTTATTATGTGATATCAGAGGACATTACAGGAGGAGATATAAGAGGAGAGAACTACAACTCCAAGCATGTCCAGACTGTTATTATGTGATATCAGAGGACATTACAGGAGGAGATAAAAGAGGAGAGAACTACAACTCCCAGCATGTCCAGACTGTTATTATGTGATATCAGAGGACATTACAGGAGGAGGTATAAGAGGAGAGAACTACAACTCCCAGCATGTCCAGACTGTTATTATGTGATATCAGAGGACATTACAGGAGTATATATAACATGAGAGAACTACAACTCCCAGCATGTCCAGACTGTTATTATGTGATATCAGAGGACATTACAAGAGGAGGTATAAGAGGAGAGGACTACAACTCCCAGCATGTCCAGACTGTTATTATATGATATCAGATGACATTACAGGAGGAGATATAAGAGGAGAGGACTACAACTCCCAGCATGTCCAGACTGTTATTATGTGATATCAAAGGACATTACAGGGAGGAGATATAAGAGGAGAGAACTACAACTCCCAGCATGTCCAGGCTGTTATTATGTGATATCAGAGGACATTACAGGAGGAGATATAAGAGGAGAGAACTACAACTCCCAGCATGTGCAGGCTGTTATTATGTGATATCAGAGGACATTACAGGAGGAGATATAAGAGGAGAGGACTACAACTCCTAACATGTCCAGACTGTTATTATGTGATATCAGAGGACATTACAGGAGATTTAAGAGGAGGAGACTACAACTCCCAGCATGTCCAGACTGTTATTATGTGATATCAGAGGATAATACAAGAGGAGGTATAAGAGGAGAGGACTACAACTCCCAGCATGTCCAGACTGGTATTATGTGATATAAGGATATAAGAGGACATTACAGGAGGGGGTATAAGAGGAGAGAACTACAACTCTCAGCATGTCCAGGCTGTTATTATGTGATATCAGAGGACATTACAGGAGGAGGTATAAGAGGAGAGAACTACAACTCCCAGCATGTCCAGACTGTTATTATGTGATATCAGGGGACATTACAGGAAGAGATATAAGAGGAGAGAACTACAACTCCCAGCATGTCCAGACTGTTATTATGGGATATCAGAGGACATTACAGGAGTATATATAACATGAGAGAACTACAACTCCCAGCATGTCCAGACTGTTATTATGTGATATCAGAGGACATTACAGGAGGAGATATAAGAGGAGAGAACTACAACTCCCAGCATGTCCAGACTGTTATTATGTGATATCAGAGGACATTACAGGAGGAGGTATAAGAGGAGAGAACTACAACACCCATCATGTCCATACTGTTATTATGTAATATCAGAGGACATTACAGGAGATATAAGAGGAGAACTACAACTCCCAGCATGTCCAGACTGTTATTATGGGATATCAGAGGACATTGCAGGAGGAGATATAAGAGGAGAGAACTACAACTTCCAGCATGTCCAGACTGTTATTATGTGATATCAGAGGACATTACAGGAGTAGATATAAGAGGAGAGAACTACAACTCCCAGCATGTCCAGGCTGTTATTATGGGATATCAGAGGACATTACAGGAGGAGATATAAGAGGAGACAACTACAACTCCCAGCATGTCCAGACTGTTATTATGTTATATCAGAGGACATTACAGGAGGAGATATAAGAGGAGAAGACTACAACTCCCAGCATGTCCAGATTGTTATTATGTGATATCAGAGGACATTACAAGAGGAGGTTTAAGAGGAGAGAACTACAACTCTCAGCATGTCCAGACTGTTATTATGTGATATCTGAGGACATTATAGGAGGAGATATAAGAGGAGAGAACTACAACTCCCAACATGTCCTGGCTGTTATTATGTGATATCAGAGGACATTACAGGGGAGATATAAGAGGAGAGAACTACAACTCCCAGCATGTCCAGACTGTTATTATATGATATCAGATGACATTACAGGAGGAGATATAAGAGGAGAGGACTACAACTCCCAGCATGTCCAGACTGTTATTATATGATATCAGATGACATTACAGGAGGAGATATAAGAGGAGAGGACTACAATTCCCAGCATGTCCAGACTGTTATTATGTGATATCAAAGGACATTACAGGGAGGAGATATAAGAGGAGAGAACTACAACTCCCAACATGTCCAGGCTGTTATTATGGGATATCAGAGGACATTACAGGAGAAGATATAAGAGGAGAGAACTACAACTCCCAGCATGTGCAGGCTGTTATTATGTGATATCAGAGGACATTACAGGAGATATAAGGAGAGAGGACTACAACTCCCAGCATGTCCAGACTGTTATTATGTGATATCAGAGGACATTACAGGAGATATAAGGAGAGAGGACTACAACTCCCAGCATGTCCAGGCTGTTATTATGTGATATCAGAGGACATTACAGGAGGAGATATAAGAGGAGAGAACTACAACTCCCAGCATGTCCAGACTGTTATTATGTGATATCAGAGGACATTACAGGAGGAGGTATAAGAGGAGAGAACTACAACTCCCAGCAAGTCCAGACTGTTATTATGTGATATCAGAGGACATTACAAGAGGAGGTATAAGAGGAGAGGACTACAACTCCCAGCATGTCCAGACTGTTATTATATGATATCAGATGACATTACAGGAGGAGATATAAGAGGAGAGAACTACAACTCCCAGCATGTCCAGACTGTTATTATGTGATATCAGAGGACATTACAGGAGGAGGTATAAGAGGAGAGAACTACAACTCCCAGCAAGTCCAGACTGTTATTATGTGATATCAGAGGACATTACAGGAGGAGGTATAAGAGGAGAGAACTACAACTCCCAGCAAGTCCAGACTGTTATTATGTGATATCAGAGGACATTACAAGAGGAGGTATAAGGAGAGAGGACTACAACTCCCAGCATGTCCAGGCTGTTATTATGTGATATCAGAGGACATTACAGGAGGAGATATAAGAGGAGAGAACTACAACTCCCAGCATGTCCAGACTGTTATTATGTGATATCAGAGGACATTACAGGAGGAGGTATAAGAGGAGAGAACTACAACTCCCAGCAAGTCCAGACTGTTATTATGTGATATCAGAGGACATTACAAGAGGAGGTATAAGAGGAGAGGACTACAACTCCCAGCATGTCCAGACTGTTATTATGTGATATCAGAGGACATTACAGGGATATATAAGAGGAGAGAACTACAACTCCCAGCATGTCCAGGCTGTTATTATGTGATATCAGAGGACATTACAGGAGTAGGTATAAGAGGAGAGAACTACAACTCCCAGCATGTCCAGACTGTTATTATGTGATATCAGAGCACATTACAGGGAGGAGATATAAGAGGAGAGAACTACAACTCCCAGCATGTCCAGACTGTTATTATGTGATATCAAAGGACATTACAGGGAGGAGATATAAGAGGAGAGAACTACAACTCCCAGCATGTCCAGGCTGTTATTATGTGATATCAGAGGACATTACAGGAGGAGATATAAGAGGAGAGAACTACAACTCCCAGCATGTCCAGACTGTTATTATGTGATATCAGAGGACATTACAGGAGGATATATAAGAGTAGAGAACTACAACTCCCAGCATGTCCAGACTGTTATTATGTGATATCAGAGGACATTACAGGAGGAGATATAAGAGGAGAGAACTACAACTCCCAGCATGTCCAGACTGTTATTATGTGATATCAGAGGACATTACAGGAGGAGATATAAGAGGAGAGAACTACAACACCCATCATGTCCATACTGTTATTATGTAATATCAGAGGACATTACAGGAGATATAAGAGGAGAACTACAACTCCCAGCATGTCCAGACTGTTATTATGGGATATCAGAGGACATTGCAGGAGGAGATATAAGAGGAGAGAACTACAACTCCCAGCATGTCCAGACTGTTATTATGTGATATCAGAGGACATTACAGGAGGAGATATAAGAGGAGAGAACTACAACTCCCAGCATGTCCAGGCTGTTATTATGGGATATCAGAGGACATTACAGGAGGAGATATAAGAGGAGAGAACTACAACTCCCAGCATGTCCAGACTGTTATTATGTGATATCAGAGGACATTACAGGAGGATATATAAGAGGAGAAGACTACAACTCCCAGCATGTCCAGATTGTTATTATGTGATATCAGAGGACATTACAAGAGGAGGTTTAAGAGGAGAGAACTACAACTCCCAGCATGTCCAGACTGTTATTATGTGATATCTGAGGACATTACAGGAGGAGATATAAGAGGAGAGAACTACAACTCCCAGCATGTCCAGACTGTTATTATATGATATCAGATGACATTACAGGAGGAGATATAAGTGGAGAGGACTACAACTCCCAGCATGTCCAGACTGTTATTATGGGATATCAGAGGACATTGCAGGAGGAGATATAAGAGGAGAGAACTACAACTTCCAGCATGTCCAGACTGTTATTATGTGATATCAGAGGACATTACAGGAGGAGATATAAGAGGAGAGAACTACAACTCCCAGCATGTCCAGGCTGTTATTATGGGATATCAGAGGACATTACAGGAGGAGATATAAGAGGAGAGAACTACAACTCCCAGCATGTCCAGACTGTTATTATGTGATATCAGAGGACATTACAGGAGGAGATATAAGAGGAGAAGACTACAACTCCCAGCATGTCCAGATTGTTATTAAGTGATATCAGAGGACATTACAAGAGGAGGTTTAAGAGGAGAGAACTACAACTCCCAGCATGTCCAGACTGTTATTATGTGATATCTGAGGACATTACAGGAGGAGATATAAGAGGAGAGAACTACAACTCCCAGCATGTCCAGACTGTTATTATATGATATCAGATGACATTACAGGAGGAGATATAAGAGGAGAGGACTACAACTCCCAGCATGTCCAGACTGTTATTATGTGATATCAAAGGACATTACAGGGAGGAGATATAAGAGGAGAGAACTACAACTCCCAACATGTCCAGGCTGTTATTATGGGATATCAGAGGACATTACAGGAGAAGATATAAGAGGAGAGAACTACAACTCCCAGCATGTGCAGGCTGTTATTATGTGATATCAGAGGACATTACAGGAGATATAAGGAGAGAGGACTACAACTCCCAGCATGTCCAGACTGTTATTATGTGATATCAGAGGACATTACAGGAGGAGATATAACAGGAGAGAACTACAACTCCCAGCATGTCCAGACTGTTATTATGTGATATCAGAGGACATTACAGGAGGAGGTATAAGAGGAGAGAACTACAACTCCCAGCATGTCCAGACTGTTATTATGTGATATCAGAGGACATTACAGGAGTATATATAACATGAGAGAACTACAACTCCCAGCATTTTCAGACTGTTATTATGTGATATCAGAGGACATTACAAGAGGAGGTATAAGAGGAGAGGACTACAACTCCCAGCATGTCCAGACTGTTATTATATGATATCAGAGGACATTACAGGAGGAGATATAAGAGGAGAAGACTACAACTCCCAGCATGTCCAGATTGTTATTATGTGATATCAGAGGACATTACAAGAGGAGGTTTAAGAGGAGAGAACTACAACTCCCAGCATGTCCAGACTGTTATTATGTGATATCTGAGGACATTACAGGAGGAGATATAAGAGGAGAGAACTACAACTCCCAGCATGTCCAGACTGTTATTATATGATATCAGATGACATTACAGGAGAAGATATAAGTGGAGAGGACTACAACTCCCAGCATGTCCAGACTGTTATTATGGGATATCAGAGGACATTGCAGGAGGAGATATAAGAGGAGAGAACTACAACTTCCAGCATGTCCAGACTGTTATTATGTGATATCAGAGGACATTACAGGAGGAGATATAAGAGGAGAGAACTACAACTCCCAGCATGTCCAGGCTGTTATTATGGGATATCAGAGGACATTACAGGAGGAGATATAAGAGGAGAGAACTACAACTCCCAGCATGTCCAGACTGTTATTATGTGAAATCAGAGGACATTACAGGAGGAGATATAAGTGGAGAAGACTACAACTCCCAGCATGTCCAGATTGTTATTATGTGATATCAGAGGACATTACAAGAGGAGGTTTAAGAGGAGAGAACTACAACTCCCAGCATGTCCAGACTGTTATTATGTGATATCTGAGGACATTACAGGAGGAGATATAAGAGGAGAGAACTACAACTCCCAGCATGTCCAGACTGTTATTATATGATATCAGATGACATTACTGGAGGAGATATAAGAGGAGAGGACTACAACTCCCAGCATGTCCAGACTGTTATTATGTGATATCAAAGGACATTACAGGGAGGAGATATAAGAGGAGAGAACTACAAATACCAGCATGTCCAGACTGTTATTATGTGATATCAGAGGACATTACAGGAGGAGGTATAAGAGGAGAGAACTACAACTCCCAGCATGTCCAGACTGTTATTATGTGATATCTGAGGACATTACAGGAGGAGATATAAGAGGAGAGAACTACAACTCCCAGCATGTCCAGACTGTTATTATATGATATCAGATGACATTACAGGAGAAGATATAAGTGGAGAGGACTACAACTCCCAGCATGTCCAGACTGTTATTATGGGATATCAGAGGACATTGCAGGAGGAGATATAAGAGGAGAGAACTACAACTTCCAGCATGTCCAGACTGTTATTATGTGATATCAGAGGACATTACAGGAGGAGATATAAGAGGAGAGAACTACAACTCCCAGCATGTCCAGGCTGTTATTATGGGATATCAGAGGACATTACAGGAGGAGATATAAGAGGAGAGAACTACAACTCCCAGCATGTCCAGACTGTTATTATGTGAAATCAGAGGACATTACAGGAGGAGATATAAGTGGAGAAGACTACAACTCCCAGCATGTCCAGATTGTTATTATGTGATATCAGAGGACATTACAAGAGGAGGTTTAAGAGGAGAGAACTACAACTCCCAGCATGTCCAGACTGTTATTATGTGATATCTGAGGACATTACAGGAGGAGATATAAGAGGAGAGAACTACAACTCCCAGCATGTCCAGACTGTTATTATATGATATCAGATGACATTACTGGAGGAGATATAAGAGGAGAGGACTACAACTCCCAGCATGTCCAGACTGTTATTATGTGATATCAAAGGACATTACAGGGAGGAGATATAAGAGGAGAGAACTACAAATACCAGCATGTCCAGACTGTTATTATGTGATATCAGAGGACATTACAGGGGGAGATATAAGAGGAGAGGACTACAACTCCCAACATGTCCAGGCTGTTATTATGGGATATCAGAGGACATTACAGGAGAAAATATAAGAGGAGAGAACTACAACTCCCAGCATGTGCAGGCTGTTATTATGTGATATCAGAGGACATTACAGGAGATATAAGGAGAGAGGACTACAACTCCCAGCATGTCCAGACTGTTATTATGTGATATCAGAGGACATTACAGGAGGAGATATAACAGGAGAGAACTACAACTCCCAGCATGTCCAGACTGTTATTATGTGATATCAGAGGACATTACAGGAGGAGGTATAAGAGGAGAGAACTACAACTCCCAGCATGTCCAGACTGTTATTATGTGATATCAGAGGACATTACAGGAGTATATATAACATGAGAGAACTACAACTCCCAGCATTTCCAGACTGTTATTATATGATATCAGATGACATTACAGGAGGAGATATAAGAGGAGAGGACTACAACTCCCAGCATGTCCAGACTGTTATTATGTGATATCAAAGGACATTACAGGGAGGAGATATAAGAGGAGAGAACTACAACTCCCAGCATTTCCAGGCTGTTATTATGTGATATCAGATGACATTACAGGGGGAGATATAAGAGGAGAGAACTACAACTCCCAGCATGTCCAGACTGTTATTATGTGATATCAGATGACATTACAGGGGGAGATATAAGAGGAGAGAACTACAACTTTCAGCATGTCCAGGCTGTTATTATGGGATATCAGAGGACATTACAGGAGGATATATAAGAGGAGAGAACTACAATACCCATCATGTCCATACTGTTATTATGCGATATCAGAGGACATTACAGGAGATATAAGGAGAGAGGACTACAACTCCCAGCATGTCCAGATTGTTATTATGTGATATCAGAGGACATTACAGGAGGAGATATAAGAGGAGAGAACTACAACTCCCAACATGTCCAGACTGTTATTATGTGATATCAGAGGACAATACAGGAGGAGGTATAAGAGGAGAGAACTACAACTCCCAGCATGTCCAGGCTGTTATTATGGGATATCAGAGGACATTACAGGAGAAGATATAAGAGGAGAGAACTACAACTCCCAGCATGTGCAGGCTGTTATTATGTGATATCAGAGGACATTACAGGAGATATAAGGAGAGAGGACTACAACTCCCAGCATGTCCAGATTGTTATTATGTGATATCAGAGGACATTACAGGAGGAGATATAAGAGGAGAGAACTACAACTCCCAGCATGTCCAGACTGTTATTATGTGATATCAGAGGACATTACAGGAGGAGATATAAGAGGAGAGGACTACAACTCCTAGCATGTCCAGACTGTTATTATGTGATATCAGAGGACATTACAGGAGATTTAAGAGGAGAAGACTACAACTCCCAGCATGTCCAGACTGTTGTTATGGGATATACGAGGACATTACAGGAGATATAAGAGGAGAGAACTACAACTCCCAACATGTCCAGGCTGTTATTATGGGATATCAGAGGACATTACAGGAGAAGATATAAGAGGAGAGGACTACAACTCCCAGCATGTCCAGACTGTTATTATGTGATATCAGAGGACATTACAAGAGGAGGTATAAGAGGAGAGCACTACAACTCCCAGCATGTCCAGACTGTTATTATGTGATATTAGAGGACATTACAGGAGGAGATATAAGAGAGAACTACAACTCCCAGCATGTCCAGATTGTTATTATGTGATATCAGAGGACATTACAAGAGGAGGTTTAAGAGGAGAGAACTACAACTCCCAGCATGTCCAGACTGTTATTATTTGATATCTGAGGACATTACAGGAGGAGATATAAGAGGAGAGAACTACAACTCCCAGCATGTCCAGGCTGTTATTATGTGATATCAGAGGACATTACAGGAGGAGATATGAGGAGAGGACTACAACTCCCAGCATGTCCAGGCTGTTATTATGTGATATCAGAGGACATTACAGGAGGAGAAATAAGAGGAGAGAACTACAACTCCCAGCATGTCCAGACTGTTATTATGTGATATCAGAGGACATTACAGGAGATATAAGGAGAGAGGACTACAACTCCCAGCATGTCCAGATTGTTATTATGTGATATCAGAGGACATTACAGGAGGAGATATAAGAGGAGAGAACTACAACTCCCAGCATGTCCAGACTGTTATTATGTGATATCAGAGGACATTACAGGAGGAGATATAAGAGGAGAGGACTACAACTCCTAGCATGTCCAGACTGTTATTATGTGATATCAGAGGACATTACAGGAGATTTAAGAGGAGAAGACTACAACTCCCAGCATGTCCAGACTGTTGTTATGGGATATACGAGGACATTACAGGAGATATAAGAGGAGAGAACTACAACTCCCAACATGTCCAGGCTGTTATTATGGGATATCAGAGGACATTACAGGAGAAGATATAAGAGGAGAGGACTACAACTCCCAGCATGTCCAGACTGTTATTATGTGATATCAGAGGACATTACAAGAGGAGGTATAAGAGGAGAGCACTACAACTCCCAGCATGTCCAGACTGTTATTATGTGATATTAGAGGACATTACAGGAGGAGATATAAGAGAGAACTACAACTCCCAGCATGTCCAGATTGTTATTATGTGATATCAGAGGACATTACAAGAGGAGGTTTAAGAGGAGAGAACTACAACTCCCAGCATGTCCAGACTGTTATTATTTGATATCTGAGGACATTACAGGAGGAGATATAAGAGGAGAGAACTACAACTCCCAGCATGTCCAGGCTGTTATTATGTGATATCAGAGGACATTACAGGAGGAGATATGAGGAGAGGACTACAACTCCCAGCATGTCCAGGCTGTTATTATGTGATATCAGAGGACATTACAGGAGGAGAAATAAGAGGAGAGAACTACAACTCCCAGCATGTCCAGACTGTTATTATGTGATGTCAGAGGACATTACAGGAGATATAAGATGAGAGAACTACAACTCCCAGCATGTCCAGACTGTTATTATGTGATATCAGAGGACATTACAGGAGGAGGTATAAGAGGAGAGTACTACAACTCCCAGCATGTCCAGACTTTTATTATGTGATATAGGAGGACATTACAGGAGGAGATATAAGAGGAGAGAACTACAACTCCCAGCATGTCCAGACTGTTATTATGTGATATCATAGGACAATACAAGAGGAGATATAAGAGGAGAGAACTACAACTCCCAGCATGTCCAGACTGTTATTATGTGATATCAGATGACATTACAGGGGGAGATATAAGAGGAGAGAACTACAACTCTCAGCATGTCCAGGCTGTTATTATGGGATATCAGAGGACATTACAGGAGGATATATAAGAGTAGAGTACTACAACTCACAACATGTGCCGACTGTTATTATGTGATATCAGAGGACATTACAGGAGGAGGTATAAGAGAGAACTACAACTCCCAGCATGTCCAGACTGTTATTATGTGATATCAGAGGACATTACAGGAGGAGATATAAGAGGAGAGAACTACAACTACCAGCATGTCCAGGCTGTTATTATGTGATACCAGAGGACATTACAGGGAGGAGATATAAGAGGAGAGAACTACAACTACCAGCATGTCCAGGCTGTTATTATGTGATACCAGAGGACATTACAGGGAGGATATATAAGAGAAGAGAACTACAACTCCCAGCATGTCCAGACTGTTATTATGTGATATCAGAGGACATTACAGGGGGAGATATAAGAGGAGAGAACTACAACTCCCAGCATGTCCAGACTGTTATTTTGTGATATCAGAGGACATTACATGAGGAGATATAAGAGGAGAGTACTACAACTCCCAGCATGTCCAGACTGTTATTATGTGATATCAGAGGACATTACAGGAGGAGATATAAGAGGAGAGAACTACAACTCCCAACATGTGCCGACTGTTATTATGTGATATCAGAGGACATTACAGGAGGAGGTATAAGAGGAGAGAACTACAACTACCAGCATGTCCAGGCTGTTATTATGTGATATCAGAGGACATTACAGGAGGAGATATAAGAGGAGAGAACTACAACTCCCAGCATGTCCAGACTGTTATTATGTGATATCAGAGGACATTGCAGGGAGGAGATATAAGAGGAGAGAACTACAACTCCCAGCATGTCCAGACTGTTATTATGTGATATCAGAGGACATTACAGGGGGAGATATAAGAGGAGAGAACTACAACTCCCAACATGTGCCGACTGTTATTATGTGATATCAGAGGACATTACAGGAGGAGGTATAAGAGAGAACTACAACTCCCAGCATGTCCAGACTGTTATTATGTGATATCAGAGGACATTACAGGAGGAGATATAAGAGGAGAGAACTACAACTCCCAGCATGTACAGACTGTTATTATGTGATA
The DNA here is from genome assembly GCF_050947455.1 of Rhinoderma darwinii. NCBI lineage: Eukaryota > Metazoa > Chordata > Amphibia > Anura > Rhinodermatidae > Rhinoderma > Rhinoderma darwinii. The sequence goes on from NW_027462471.1 coordinate 50,003, forward strand.
TCAGAGGACATTACAGGAGGAGATATAAGAGGAGAGAACTACAACTCCCAACATGTGCCGACTGGTATTATGTGATATCAGAGGACATTACAGGAGGAGGTATAAGAGAGAACTACAACTCCCAGCATGTCCAGACTGTTATTATGTGATATCAGAGGACATTACAGGAGGAGGTATAAGAGGAGAGAACTACAACTCCCAGCATGTCCAGACTGTTATTATGTGATATCAGAGGACATTACAGGAGTGTATATATAACATGAGAGAACTACAACTCCCAGCATGTCCAGACTGTTATTATGTGATATCAGAGGACATTACAGGAGGAGGTATAAGAGGAGAGAACTACAACTCCCAACATGTCCAGGCTGTTATTATGGGATATCAGAGGACATTACAGGAGAAGATATAAGAGGAGAGAACTACAACTCCCAGCATGTGCAGGCTGTTATTATGTGATATCAGAGGACATTACAGGAGATATAAGGAGAGAGGACTACAACTCCCAGCATGTCCAGACTGTTATTATGTGATATCAGAGGACATTACAGGAGGAGATATAACAGGAGAGAACTACAACTCCCAGCATGTCCAGACTGTTATTATGTGATATCAGAGGACATTACAGGAGGAGGTATAAGAGGAGAGAACTACAACTCCCAGCAAGTCCAGACTGTTATTATGTGATATCAGAGGACATTACAGGAGTATATATAACATGAGAGAACTACAACTCCCAGCATTTTCAGACTGTTATTATGTGATATCAGAGGACATTACAAGAGGAGGTATAAGAGGAGAGGACTACAACTCCCAGCATGTCCAGACTGTTATTATATGATATCAGAGGACATTACAGGAGGAGATATAAGAGGAGAAGACTACAACTCCCAGCATGTCCAGATTGTTATTATGTGATATCAGAGGACATTACAAGAGGAGGTTTAAGAGGAGATAACTACAACTCCCAGCATGTCCAGACTGTTATTATGTGATATCTGAGGACATTACAGGAGGAGATATAAGAGGAGAGAACTACAACTCCCAGCATGTCCAGACTGTTATTATATGATATCAGATGACATTACAGGAGAAGATATAAGTGGAGAGGACTACAACTCCCAGCATGTCCAGACTGTTATTATGGGATATCAGAGGACATTGCAGGAGGAGATATAAGAGGAGAGAACTACAACTTCCAGCATGTCCAGACTGTTATTATGTGATATCAGAGGACATTACAGGAGGAGATATAAGAGGAGAGAACTACAACTCCCAGCATGTCCAGGCTGTTATTATGGGATATCAGAGGACATTACAGGAGGAGATATAAGATGAGAGAACTACAACTCCCAGCATGTCCAGACTGTTATTATGTGAAATCAGAGGACATTACAGGAGGAGATATAAGTGGAGAAGACTACAACTCCCAGCATGTCCAGATTGTTATTATGTGATATCAGAGGACATTACAAGAGGAGGTTTAAGAGGAGAGAACTACAACTCCCAGCATGTCCAGACTGTTATTATGTGATATCTGAGGACATTACAGGAGGAGATATAAGAGGAGAGAACTACAACTCCCAGCATGTCCAGACTGTTATTATATGATATCAGATGACATTACTGGAGGAGATATAAGAGGAGAGGACTACAACTCCCAGCATGTCCAGACTGTTATTATGTGATATCAAAGGACATTACAGGGAGGAGATATAAGAGGAGAGAGCTACAACTCCCAACTTGTCCAGGCTGTTATTATGGGATATCAGAGGACATTACAGGAGAAAATATAAGAGGAGAGAACTACAACTCCCAGCATGTGCAGGCTGTTATTATGTGATATCAGAGGACATTACAGGAGATATAAGGAGAGAGGACTACAACTCCCAGCATGTCCAGACTGTTATTATGTGATATCAGAGGACATTACAGGAGGAGATATAACAGGAGAGAACTACAACTCCCAGCATGTCCAGACTGTTATTATGTGATATCAGAGGACATTACAGGAGGAGGTATAAGAGGAGAGAACTACAACTCCCAGCATGTCCAGACTGTTATTATGTGATATCAGAGGACATTACAGGAGTATATATAACATGAGAGAACTACAACTCCCAGCATTTCCAGACTGTTATTATATGATATCAGATGACATTACAGGAGGAGATATAAGAGGAGAGGACTACAACTCCCAGCATGTCCAGACTGTTATTATGTGATATCAAAGGACATTACAGGGAGGAGATATAAGAGGAGAGAACTACAACTCCCAGCATGTCCAGGCTGTTATTATGTGATATCAGATGACATTACAGGGGGAGATATAAGAGGAGAGAACTACAACTCCCAGCATGTCCAGACTGTTATTATGTGATATCAGATGACATTACAGGGGGAGATATAAGAGGAGAGAACTACAACTCCCAGCATGTCCAGGCTGTTATTATGGGATATCAGAGGACATTACAGGAGGATATATAAGAGGAGAGAACTACAATACCCATCATGTCCATACTGTTATTATGCGATATCAGAGGACATTACAGGAGATATAAGGAGAGAGGACTACAACTCCCAGCATGTCCAGATTGTTATTATGTGATATCAGAGGACATTACAGGAGGAGATATAAGAGGAGAGAACTACAACTTTCAGCATGTCCAGGCTGTTATTATGGGATATCAGAGGACATTACAGGAGGATATATAAGAGGAGAGAACTACAATACCCATCATGTCCATACTGTTATTATGCGATATCAGAGGACATTACAGGAGATATAAGGAGAGAGGACTACAACTCCCAGCATGTCCAGATTGTTATTATGTGATATCAGAGGACATTACAGGAGGAGATATAAGAGGAGAGAACTACAACTCCCAACATGTCCAGACTGTTATTATGTGATATCAGAGGACAATACAGGAGGAGGTATAAGAGGAGAGAACTACAACTCCCAGCATGTCCAGGCTGTTATTATGGGATATCAGAGGACATTACAGGAGAAGATATAAGAGGAGAGAACTACAACTCCCAGCATGTGCAGGCTGTTATTATGTGATATCAGAGGACATTACAGGAGATATAAGGAGAGAGGACTACAACTCCCAGCATGTCCAGATTGTTATTATGTGATATCAGAGGACATTACAGGAGGAGATATAAGAGGAGAGAACTACAACTCCCAGCATGTCCAGACTGTTATTATGTGATATCAGAGGACATTACAGGAGGAGATATAAGAGGAGAGGACTACAACTCCTAGCATGTCCAGACTGTTATTATGTGATATCAGAGGACATTACAGGAGATTTAAGAGGAGAAGACTACAACTCCCAGCATGTCCAGACTGTTGTTATGGGATATACGAGGACATTACAGGAGATATAAGAGGAGAGAACTACAACTCCCAACATGTCCAGGCTGTTATTATGGGATATCAGAGGACATTACAGGAGAAGATATAAGAGGAGAGAACTACAACTCCCAGCATGTGCAGGCTGTTATTATGTGATATCAGAGGACATTACAGGAGATATAAGGAGAGAGGACTACAACTCCCAGCATGTCCAGACTGTTATTATGTGATATCAGAGGACATTACAGGAGGAGATATAAGAGGAGAGAACTACAACTCCCAGCATGTACAGACTGTTATTATGTGATATCAGAGGACATTACAGGAGGAGATATAAGAGGAGAGAACTACAACTCCCAACATGTGCCGACTGGTATTATGTGATATCAGAGGACATTACAGGAGGAGGTATAAGAGAGAACTACAACTCCCAGCATGTCCAGACTGTTATTATGTGATATCAGAGGACATTACAGGAGGAGGTATAAGAGGAGAGAACTACAACTCCCAGCATGTCCAGACTGTTATTATGTGATATCAGAGGACATTACAGGAGTGTATATATAACATGAGAGAACTACAACTCCCAGCATGTCCAGACTGTTATTATGTGATATCAGAGGACATTACAGGAGGAGGTATAAGAGGAGAGAAGTACAACTCCCAGCATGTCCAGACTGTTATTATGTGATATCAGAGGACATTACAGGAGTGTATATATAACATGAGAGAACTACAACTCCCAGCATGTCCAGACTGTTATTATGTGATATCAAAGGACATTACAGGGAGGAGATATAAGAGGAGAGAACTACAACTCCCAACATGTCCAGGCTGTTATTATGGGATATCAGAGGACATTACAGGAGAAGATATAAGAGGAGAGAACTACAACTCCCAGCATGTGCAGGCTGTTATTATGTGATATCAGAGGACATTACAGGAGATATAAGGAGAGAGGACTACAACTCCCAGCATGTCCAGACTGTTATTATGTGATATCAGAGGACATTACAGGAGGAGATATAACAGGAGAGAACTACAACTCCCAGCATGTCCAGACTGTTATTATGTGATATCAGAGGACATTACAGGAGGAGGTATAAGAGGAGAGAACTACAACTCCCAGCAAGTCCAGACTGTTATTATGTGATATCAGAGGACATTACAGGAGTATATATAACATGAGAGAACTACAACTCCCAGCATTTTCAGACTGTTATTATGTGATATCAGAGGACATTACAAGAGGAGGTATAAGAGGAGAGGACTACAACTCCCAGCATGTCCAGACTGTTATTATATGATATCAGAGGACATTACAGGAGGAGATATAAGAGGAGAAGACTACAACTCCCAGCATGTCCAGATTGTTATTATGTGATATCAGAGGACATTACAAGAGGAGGTTTAAGAGGAGATAACTACAACTCCCAGCATGTCCAGACTGTTATTATGTGATATCTGAGGACATTACAGGAGGAGATATAAGAGGAGAGAACTACAACTCCCAGCATGTCCAGACTGTTATTATATGATATCAGATGACATTACAGGAGAAGATATAAGTGGAGAGGACTACAACTCCCAGCATGTCCAGACTGTTATTATGGGATATCAGAGGACATTGCAGGAGGAGATATAAGAGGAGAGAACTACAACTTCCAGCATGTCCAGACTGTTATTATGTGATATCAGAGGACATTACAGGAGGAGATATAAGAGGAGAGAACTACAACTCCCAGCATGTCCAGGCTGTTATTATGGGATATCAGAGGACATTACAGGAGGAGATATAAGATGAGAGAACTACAACTCCCAGCATGTCCAGACTGTTATTATGTGAAATCAGAGGACATTACAGGAGGAGATATAAGTGGAGAAGACTACAACTCCCAGCATGTCCAGATTGTTATTATGTGATATCAGAGGACATTACAAGAGGAGGTTTAAGAGGAGAGAACTACAACTCCCAGCATGTCCAGACTGTTATTATGTGATATCTGAGGACATTACAGGAGGAGATATAAGAGGAGAGAACTACAACTCCCAGCATGTCCAGACTGTTATTATATGATATCAGATGACATTACTGGAGGAGATATAAGAGGAGAGGACTACAACTCCCAGCATGTCCAGACTGTTATTATGTGATATCAAAGGACATTACAGGGAGGAGATATAAGAGGAGAGAGCTACAACTCCCAACTTGTCCAGGCTGTTATTATGGGATATCAGAGGACATTACAGGAGAAAATATAAGAGGAGAGAACTACAACTCCCAGCATGTGCAGGCTGTTATTATGTGATATCAGAGGACATTACAGGAGATATAAGGAGAGAGGACTACAACTCCCAGCATGTCCAGACTGTTATTATGTGATATCAGAGGACATTACAGGAGGAGATATAACAGGAGAGAACTACAACTCCCAGCATGTCCAGACTGTTATTATGTGATATCAGAGGACATTACAGGAGGAGGTATAAGAGGAGAGAACTACAACTCCCAGCATGTCCAGACTGTTATTATGTGATATCAGAGGACATTACAGGAGTATATATAACATGAGAGAACTACAACTCCCAGCATTTCCAGACTGTTATTATATGATATCAGATGACATTACAGGAGGAGATATAAGAGGAGAGAACTACAACTCCCAGCATGTCCAGGCTGTTATTATGTGATATCAGAGGACATTATAGGAGGAGATATAAGGAGAGAGGACTACAACTCCCAGCATGTCCAGACTGTTATTATGTGATATCAAAGGACATTACAGGGAGGAGATATAAGAGGAGAGAACTACAACTCCCAGCATGTCCAGGCTGTTATTATGTGATATCAGATGACATTACAGGGGGAGATATAAGAGGAGAGAACTACAACTCCCAGCATGTCCAGACTGTTATTATGTGATATCAGATGACATTACAGGGGGAGATATAAGAGGAGAGAACTACAACTTTCAGCATGTCCAGGCTGTTATTATGGGATATCAGAGGACATTACAGGAGGATATATAAGAGGAGAGAACTACAATACCCATCATGTCCATACTGTTATTATGCGATATCAGAGGACATTACAGGAGATATAAGGAGAGAGGACTACAACTCCCAGCATGTCCAGATTGTTATTATGTGATATCAGAGGACATTACAGGAGGAGATATAAGAGGAGAGAACTACAACTCCCAACATGTCCAGACTGTTATTATGTGATATCAGAGGACAATACAGGAGGAGGTATAAGAGGAGAGAACTACAACTCCCAGCATTTCCAGGCTGTTATTATGGGATATCAGAGGACATTACAGGAGAAGATATAAGAGGAGAGAACTACAACTTCCCAGCATGTGCAGGCTGTTATTATGTGATATCAGAGGACATTACAGGAGATATAAGGAGAGAGGACTACAACTCCCAGCATGTCCAGACTGTTATTATGTGATATCAGAGGACATTACAGGAGGAGATATAAGAGGAGAGAACTACAACTCCCAGCATGTCCAGACTGTTATTATGTGATATCAGAGGACATTACAGGAGGAGATATAAGAGGAGAGGACTACAACTCCTAGCATGTCCAGACTGTTATTATGTGATATCAGAGGACATTACAGGAGATTTAAGAGGAGAAGACTACAACTCCCAGCATGTCCAGACTGTTGTTATGGGATATACGAGGACATTACAGGAGATATAAGAGGAGAGAACTACAACTCCCAGCATGTCCAGACTGTTATTATGTGATATCAGAGGACATTACAGGGAGGAGGTATAAGAGGAGAGGACTACAACTCCCAACATGTCCAGGCTGTTATTATGGGATATCAGAGGACATTACAGGAGAAGATATAAGAGGAGAGAACTACAACTCCCAGCATGTGCAGGCTGCTATTATGTGATATCAGAGGACATTACAGGAGATATAAGGAGAGAGGACTACAACTCCCAGCATGTCCAGACTGTTATTATGTGATATCAGAGGACATTACAGGAGGAGATATAAGAGGAGAGAACTACAACTCCCAGCATGTACAGACTGTTATTATGTGATATCAGAGGACATTACAGGAGGAGATATAAGAGGAGAGAACTACAACTCCCAACATGTGCCGACTGGTATTATGTGATATCAGAGGACATTACAGGAGGAGGTATAAGAGAGAACTACAACTCCCAGCATGTCCAGACTGTTATTATGTGATATCAGAGGACATTACAGGAGGAGGTATAAGAGGAGAGAACTACAACTCCCAGCATGTCCAGACTGTTATTATGTGATATCAGAGGACATTACAGGAGTGTATATATAACATGAGAGAACTACAACTCCCAGCATGTCCAGACTGTTATTATGTGATATCAGAGGACATTACAGGAGGAGGTATAAGAGGAGAGAAGTAAAACTCCCAGCATGTCCAGACTGTTATTATGTGATATCAGAGGACATTACAGGAGTGTATATATAACATGAGAGAACTACAACTCCCAGCATGTCCAGACTGTTATTATGTGATATCAAAGGACATTACAGGGAGGAGATATAAGAGGAGAGAACTACAACTCCCAACATGTCCAGGCTGTTATTATGGGATATCAGAGGACATTACAGGAGAAGATATAAGAGGAGAGAACTACAACTCCCAGCATGTGCAGGCTGTTATTATGTGATATCAGAGGACATTACAGGAGATATAAGGAGAGAGGACTACAACTCCCAGCATGTCCAGACTGTTATTATGTGATATCAGAGGACATTACAGGAGGAGATATAACAGGAGAGAACTACAACTCCCAGCATGTCCAGACTGTTATTATGTGATATCAGAGGACATTACAGGAGGAGGTATAAGAGGAGAGAACTACAACTCCCAGCAAGTCCAGACTGTTATTATGTGATATCAGAGGACATTACAGGAGTATATATAACATGAGAGAACTACAACTCCCAGCATTTTCAGACTGTTATTATGTGATATCAGAGGACATTACAAGAGGAGGTATAAGAGGAGAGGACTACAACTCCCAGCATGTCCAGACTGTTATTATATGATATCAGAGGACATTACAGGAGGAGATATAAGAGGAGAAGACTACAACTCCCAGCATGTCCAGATTGTTATTATGTGATATCAGAGGACATTACAAGAGGAGGTTTAAGAGGAGATAACTACAACTCCCAGCATGTCCAGACTGTTATTATGTGATATCTGAGGACATTACAGGAGGAGATATAAGAGGAGAGAACTACAACTCCCAGCATGTCCAGACTGTTATTATATGATATCAGATGACATTACAGGAGAAGATATAAGTGGAGAGGACTACAACTCCCAGCATGTCCAGACTGTTATTATGGGATATCAGAGGACATTACAGGAGGAGATATAAGAGGAGAGAACTACAACTCCCAGCATGTCCAGGCTGTTATTATGGGATATCAGAGGACATTACAGGAGGAGATATAAGAGGAGAGGACTACAACTCCCAGCATGTCCAGACTGTTATTATGGGATATCAGAGGACATTACAGGAGGAGATATAAGAGGAGAGAACTACAACTCCCAGCATGTCCAGACTGTTATTATGGGATATCAGAGGACATTACAAGGAGGAGGTATAAGAGGAGAGGACTACAACTCCCAGCATGTCCAGACTTATTATGTGATATCAGAGGACACTACAGTAGGAGATATAAGAGGAGAGAACTACAACTCCCAGCGTGTCCAGGCTGTTATTATGGGATATCAGGGGACATTACAGGAGGAGATATAAGAGGAGAGAACTACAACTCCCAGCATGTCCAGACTGTTATTATGTGATATCAGAGGACATTACAGGAGGAGATATGAGGAGAGGACTACAACTACCAGCATGTCCAGACTGTTATTATGTGATATCAGAGGACATTACAGGAGGAGATATAAGAGGAGAGGACTACAACTCCCAGCATGTCCAGACTGTTATTATGTGATATCAGAGGACATTACAGGAGGAGGTATAAGAGAAGAGGACTACAACTCCCAGCATGTCCAGACTGTTATTATGTGATATCAGAGGACATTACAGGAGGAGGTATAAGAGGAGAGGACTACAACTCCCAGCATGACCAGACTGTTATTATGGGATATCAGAGGACATAACAGGAGGAGGTATAAGAGGAGAGAACTACAACTCCCAGCATGTCCAGACTGTTACTATGTGATATCAGAGGACATTACAGGAGGAGGTATAAGAGGAAAGAACTACAGCTCCCAGCATGTCCAGGCTGTTATTATGTGATATCAGAGGACATTACAGGAGGAGGTATAAGAGGAGAGAACTACAACTCCCAGCATGTCCAGACTGAAATTATGTGATATCAGAGGACATTACAGGAGGAGATATAAGAGGAGAGAACTACAACTCCCAGCATGTCCAGACTGTTATTATGTGATATCAAAGGACATTACAGGGAGGAGATATAAGAGGAGAGGACTACAAATCCCAGCATGTCCAGACTGTTATTATGTGATATCAGAGGACAATACAGGAGGAGATATTAGAGAGGAGAGGACTACAACTCCCAGCATGTCCAGACTGTTATTATATGATATCAGAGGACATTACAGGAGGAGATATAAGAGGAGAGAACTACAACTCCCAGCATGTCCAGACTGTTATTATGGGATATCAGAGGACATTACAGGAGGAGATATAAGATGAGAGGACTACAACTCCCAGAATGTCCAGACTGTTATTATGTGATATCAGAGGACATTACAGGAGATATAAGAGGAGAGAACTACAACTCCCAGCATGTCCAAACTGTTATTGTGTGATATCAGAGGACATTACAGGAGGAGGTATAAGAGGAGAGGACTACAACTCCCAGCATGACCAGACTGTTATTATGGGATATCAGAGGACATAA
>NW_027462472.1:0-60227 GCF_050947455.1 Rhinoderma darwinii
AAGTACCCTTAGCCGGTATTGCAGGGGAACAAACAGCTTGTCCTCAGGAAGGTTCCCGGGAGCTGAACCTTGATCGGCCGCAATTTCAGAGACTAAATCAGAATCAATAGAAGAAATGATTATACCAGGAGGCAAAATACAAGCAGGATCTTCCTCCGAAGGAGGGCTGGCCATGAAGCTACGCGACAGTGCATCGGCCTTAATATTTTTAGACCCAGCCCTATAGGTAACCAAAAAGTTGAATCTGGTAAAAAATAGCGCCCATCGAGCTTGTCTCGGGTTTAGCCTCCGGGCAGATTCTAGGAAAACCAGATTCTTGTGGTCGGTAAGGACCGTTACCTGGTGCCTAGCCCCCTCCAGGAAGTGGCGCCACTCTTCAAATGCCCATTTAATGGCTAAGAGTTCGCGGTTGCCAATATCATAGTTACTCTCAGTGGGCGAAAACTTCCTGGAGAAGTAGGCACAGGGACGGAGATGGGTGAGGGACCTGGTACCCTGGGACAAGACAGCCCCCACTCCCACCTCGGATGCGTCAACTTCCACGATAAATGGCTCCATTTGGTTGGGCTGAACCAGCACCGGGGCCGAGATAAAGCACTTCTTAAGGACCTCAAAAGCCTGGACAGCCTCAGGGGGCCAGTGGAGGACATCAGCACCTTTGCGAGTGAAGTCCGTAAGAGGCTTAGCGATGACCGAGAAGTTAGCAATAAATCTCCTGTAATAATTAGCGAACCCCAAGAAACACTGTAACGCCTTCAGGGAGGCAGGTTGGACCCATTCCGCCACAGCCTGGACCTTGGCGGGGTCCATGCGAAATTCATGAGGAGTGAGGATTTGACCCAAAAATGGTATCTCCTGTACCCCAAACACACATTTTTCAGTTTTCGCAAACAGTTTGTTTTCCCGAAGGACCTGGAGCACCTTCCTGACATGCTCAATGTTAGGGATCTGCCAGGTACTACGTCTAGGTATACTCCTGGGATTAATCAATCCACACCTGAGGCCAGACCTGTTCGACTGACACCATCTCCCACCAACCAGGGTGGCAGGCTCAGGAGTGGGAGAGCCTATCGCGGCCTGGTCAGTCGGAGTTAGCTCCGCCCCCTGTCCTTTATTACCTGCCGTGTTCTCTTCCTCAGTGCTTGTAATTCTTCTGGATTCCTGGCCCCACTGCTGCGTGCTCCAACCTGCTTCTGCCGTGCTTCTGCCTTGCTGCAGTTCCGCTTAACCTGCTTTGCTTTGCCCCTGGCTTGCTTCCTTCTCCGTGCTCACGTTGGTATACTCCACTTCATCCTGGTCCTGACTACTCATTCGCCGCTCCGTTTCCTCGCGGCGTTCCGTGGCTACTGCCCCTTCCCTTGCGTGTTCCCTGTTTGTTCTCCCATGCACTTAGACAGCGTAGGGACCGCCGCCCAGTTGTACCCCGTCGCCTAGGGCGGGTCGTTGCAAGTAGGCAGGGACAGGGCGGTGGGTAGATTAGGGCTCACATTCCCTTCACCTCCTTCCTGCCATTACATAATTACAAGCCCATACCTAGTCTACCATTTCTCCTACGCTGACGCTATCATGAACCCCCTTGAGACCCTGACCCAGCAGATGCAGGGCCTCTCCCTACAGGTCCAGGCCCTGGCCCAGAGGGTCAACCAGGGTGACGCTGCCTTAGTAGTACCCCTCACCTCACCTCTAGAACCCGACCTCAAGTTACCTGACCGGTTCTCAGGGGACCGTAAGACGTTTCTCTCCTTCCGGGAGAGTTGCAGCCTGTATTTCCGCCTAAAACCCCACTCCTCAGGTTCCGAGAACCAGCGGGTGGGTATCATCATATCCCGACTCCAGGAAGGGCCCCAAGAGTGGGCCTTCTCCTTGGCTCCTGACGCCCCTGAACTTTCCTCTGTTGATCGTTTTTTCTCTGCCCTCGGACTAATTTACGACGAGACTGACAGGACTGCTTTAGCCGAGAGTCAGCTGGTGACCTTACGTCAGGGTAGGAGACCGGTTGAGGAATACTGTTCTGATTTTAGAAAGTGGTGCGTAGCTTCTCGGTGGAACGATCCGGCCCTAAGGTGCCAGTTTAGGTTAGGATTATCTGACGCCCTGAAGGATCTGCTGGTTAGCTACCCCTCTTCTGACTCCCTTGACCAGGTTATGGCCCTAGCAGTACGACTTGACCGACGTCTCAGGGAACGTCAGCTTGAACGCTTCAATGTGCTCCCCTCTGACTTTTCTGCGATCCCCCCCGAGGTCCCGTCTCCTCGTCCCTCCACGGAGGACTCGGAGGTACCTATGCAACTCGGGGCCTCCATGTCCCTTCAACAACGTAGGGAGTTTCGCAGAATGAATGGTCTCTGCTTCTACTGTGGGGACGACAAGCATCTACTGAACACCTGTCCCAGGCGCAAGAATAAGAAGCCGGAAAACTTCCGCGCCTAAGTGATCATCGGGGAGGTCACTTGGGCGCACAGGTATTTCCCGTTAATGTGAAACGCAATAAAATTTTGCTTCCCTTTCAGGTCTCGTTTGCTGGCCGGTCTGCCACGGGCAGTGCTTTCGTGGATTCTGGCTCATCTGCTAATATCATGTCTGTGGAATTTGCTATGTCTCTAAAGATGCCTTTTATTGATTTACCTTATCCTATCCTTGTAGTAGGTATCGACTCCACTCCTCTTGCTAATGGTTATTTTACTCAGCATACTCCTGTTTTTGAACTCCTGGTTGGCTCCATGCATTTGGAGCAGTGCTCTGTACTGGTGATGCAGGGATTATCGTCTGATCTGGTATTAGGTCTTCCCTGGTTGCAGTTGCATAATCCCACGTTTGATTGGAATACTGGGGAGCTTACCAAATGGGGTAATGAATGTCTTATGTCATGTCTTTCGGTTAACTCTATTTCTCCCCGGGAGGAGGTAAACACGCTTCCTGAGTTTGTTCAGGACTTCGCCGATGTGTTTTCTAAGGAGGCCTCCGAGGTGTTGCCCCCCCATAGAGATTACGATTGCGCCATCGATTTGGTGCCTGGTGCCAAGCTTCCTAAGGGTAGGATATTTAATCTTTCATGTCCTGAACGTGAAGCTATGAGGGTGTATATCCAAGAATGCCTGGCCAAGGGTTTCATTCGCCCCTCGACTTCTCCTGTAGGTGCTGGCTTCTTCTTCGTGGGGAAGAAGGATGGTGGTCTTAGGCCGTGCATTGATTATCGTAACCTGAATAAGGTCACCGTAAGGAACCAGTACCCACTTCCTTTGATTCCGGATCTTTTTAATCAGGTTCAGGGAGCCCAATGGTTCTCTAAGTTCGATCTACGGGGGGCATATAACCTTATCCGCATCAAAGAGGGGGATGAGTGGAAAACTGCGTTCAACACACCCGAGGGTCATTTCGAATACCTGGTCATGCCCTTTGGATTGTGTAATGCCCCTGCTGTCTTCCAGAATTTTATTAATGAAATCCTGAGAGATTACCTGGGTAATTTTCTTGTTGTGTACCTTGATGACATACTGGTGTTTTCCAAGGATTGGTCCTCCCACGTGGAGCATGTCAGGAAGGTGCTCCAGGTCCTTCGGGAGAATAATCTGTTCTCTAAGACTGAAAAATGTGTCTTTGGGGTACAGGAGATACCATTTTTAGGGCAAATCCTCACTCCTCATGAATTCCGCATGGACCCTGCCAAGGTTCAGGCTGTGGCGGAATGGGTCCAACCTGCCTCCCTTAAGGCGTTACAGTGTTTTTTAGGGTTCGCCAACTATTACAGGAGATTTATTGCCAACTTCTCGGTCGTCGCTAAGCCTCTTATGGACCTTACTCGCAAGGGTGCTGATGTCCTCCATTGGCCCCCTGAGGCCGTCCAGGCCTTTGAGACCCTCATGAAGTGCTTTATCTCGGCCCCCGTGCTGATTCAGCCCAACCAAGAGGAGCCATTTATTGTGGAGGTTGACGCATCCGAGGTGGGAGTGGGGGCCGTCTTGTCCCAGGGTACCAGCTCCCTCACCCATCTCCGCCCCTGTGCTTACTTCTCTAGGAAGTTTTCGCCCACGGAGAGTAATTATGATATTGGCAACCGCGAACTTCTAGCCATTAAATGGGCTTTTGAAGAGTGGCGGCACTACCTGGAGGGGGCCAGACACCAGGTAACGGTCCTTACGGATCACAAGAATCAGGTTTTCCTAGAACCGGCCGGAGGCTTAATCCTAGACAAGCTCGGTGGGCACTATTCTTTACCAGATTTAATTTCTTGGTTACCTATAGGGCTGGGTCCAAGAATATTAAGGCTGATGCTCTGTCACGTAGTTTCATGGCCAGCCCTCCTTCCGAGAAGGATCCTGCTTGTATTTTACCCCCTGGTATAATCGTTTCTGCCACGGATTCTGATTTAGCTTCTGATATCGCGGCTGATCAGGGTTCAGCTCCCGGGAACGTCCCTGGGGACAAACTGTTTGTTCCCCTGCAATACCGGCTAAGGGTACTCAGGGAAAACCATGACTCCGCTCTATCTGGCCATCCTGGCATCTTGGGCACCAAACACCTCATTACCAGAAACTATTGGTGGCCTGGGTTGCCTAAAGACGTTAGGGCTTACGTCGCCGCTTGTGAGGTTTGCGCTAGGTCCAAAACCCTAGGTCCCGACCTGCGTGCCTACTACGTTCCTTGCCCATTCCCCAGAGACCTTGGACCCATATCTCCATGGATTTTATCACCGATTTGCCTCCATCTCAGGGCAAGTCGGTGGTGTGGGTGGTAGTAGACCGCTTCAGCAAGATGTGCCACTTTGTGCCCCTTAAGAAGCTACCTAACGCCAAGACGTTAGCTTCTTTGTTTGTGAAACACATCCTGTGTCTCCATGGGGCCCCAGTCAATATCGTTTCTGACAGAGGGGTACAATTAGTTTCCTTATTTTGGAGAGCTTTTTGTAAAAAGTTGGAGATTGATCTGTCCTTCTCCTCCGCCTTCCATCCCGAAACTAATGGCCAAACGGAAAGGACTAACCAATCCCTGGAACAATATTTAAGGTGTTTCATCTCTGACTGTCAATTCGATTGGGTCTCATTCCTTCCCCTTGCTGAATTTTCCCTGAATAACTGGGTCAGTAGCTCGTTAGGGGTCTCCCCGTTTTTCTGTAATTTCGGATTTAACCCAAGGTTCTCCTCCGTTTCCCCTGGTTGTTCCAATAATCCTGAGGTAGAGGATGTTCATCGGGAACTGTGCACTGTCTGGGCCCAGGTTCAGAAGAACCTAGAGGCGTCCCAGAGCGCACAAAAGATTCAGGCGGATAGTAGACGTTCTGCTAACCCCCGGTTTGTCGTCGGGGATTTGGTCTGGTTGTCGTCGAGGAACTTGCGCCTTAAGGTCCCGTCCAGGAAGTTTGCTCCCCGATTTATTGGACCTTATAAGATCATTGAAGTCCTCAACCCTGTATCCTTCCGTCTGGAGCTGCCCCCATCCTTTCGCATACATGACGTCTTCCATGCCTCCCTCCTTAAATGCTGCTCCCCGTCCTGGTCCCCCTCGAGGAAACCTCCTGTTCCCGTTCTCACCCCTGAGGGGGTGGAATTCGAGGTGGCCAAGATTATGGACAGTAGGATGGTCCAGGGCTCCCTCCAGTACCTGGTCCATTGGAGAGGATACGGGCTGGAGGAGAGGACTTGGGTACCTGCCCGTGATGTTCACGCTGGGGTATTGATCAGGAGGTTCCACCTTCTCTTCCCTACTAAACTGGGTCCTCTTAGTAAGGGTCCGGTGGCCCCTCATAAAAGGGGGAGTACTGTTAGGGATCTGCCAGGTACTACGTCTAGGTATACTCCTGGGATTAATCAATCCACACCTGAGGCCAGACCTGTTCGACTGACACCATCTCCCACCAACCAGGGTGGCAGGCTCAGGAGTGGGAGAGCCTATCGCGGCCTGGTCAGTCGGAGTTAGCTCCGCCCCCTGTCCTTTATTACCTGCCGTGTTCTCTTCCTCAGTGCTTGTAATTCTTCTGGATTCCTGGCCCCACTGCTGCGTGCTCCAGCCTGCTTCTGCCGTGCTTCTGCCTTGCTGCAGTTCCGCTTAACCTGCTTTGCTTTGCCCCTGGCTTGCTTCCTTCTCCGTGCTCATGTTGGTACACTCCACTTCATCCTGGTCCTGACTACTCATTCACCGCTCCGTTTCCTCGCGGCGTTCCGTGGCTACTGCCCCTTCCCTTGCGTGTTCCCTGTTTGTTCTCCCGTGCACTTAGACAGCGTAGGGACCGCCGCCCAGTTGTACCCCGTCGCCTAGGGCGGGTCGTTGCAAGTAGGCAGGGACAGGGCGTTGGGTAGATTAGGGCTCACTTTCCCTTCACCTCCTTCCTGCCATTACACTCAATGTGGGAGGACCAGTCCTTGTAAAACACCAGTATGTCATCAAGGTACACTGCAAGAAATACCCCCAGGTAATCTCTTAAAATCTCATTTATGAAATTCTGGAAGACCGCAGGAGCATTACACAACCCAAAGGGCATGACGAGGTATTCGAAATGACCTTCGGGCGTGTTAAACGCAGTCTTCCACTCATCCCCCTCTTTGATGCGGATAAGGTTATACGCCCCACGTAGATCAAACTTAGAGAACCATTGGGCCCCCTGAACCTGATTAAAGAGATCAGGAATCAAAGGAAGGGGATACTGGTTCCTTACAGTGACCTTATTCAAGTTACGGTAGTCAATGCATGGCCTAAGACCACCATCCTTCTTCCCTACGAAGAAGAAGCCAGCACCTACCGGAGAAGTAGAGGGGCGAATGTAACCCTTGGCCAGGCATCCCTGGATATACTCTCTCATGGCTTCACGTTCGGGACAAGAAAGATGAAATATCCTACCCTTAGGGAGCTTAGCTCCTGGTACCAATTCGATAGCGCAATCGTATTCTCTATGAGGAGGTAACACTTCGGAGGCCTCCTTAGAGAAAACATCAGCGAAGTCCTGAACAAACTCAGGTAGCGTGTTCACCTCCTCAGGGGGAGAAATAGAATTAACAGAAAAACATGACGTCAAGCATTCATTACCCCATTTGGTAAGCTCCCCAGTATTCCAGTCAAACGTGGGATTATGCAACTGCAACCAGGGAAGGCCTAAAACCAAATCGGACGATAATCCCTGCATCAACAGTACAGAGCACTGCTCCAAATGCATGGAGCCAACAAGGAGTTCAAAAACAGGAGTATGCTGTGTAAAATAACCATTAGCAAGAGGAGTGGAGTCGATACCCACTACCGGGACAGGTTTAGGCAAATCAATTAAAGGCATAGCTAGAGACATGGCAAATTCCACAGACATGATATTAGTAGAAGACCATGAATCCACGAAGGCACTGCCGGTAGCAGACCTACCACCAAAAGAGACCTGAAAGGGAAGCAAGATTTTATTACGTTTCATATTTACGGGAAATACCTGTGCGCCCAAGTGACCTCCCCGATGATCACTTAGGCGCGGACGTTTTCCGGCTGCTTATTCTTACGCCTAGGGCAGGTGTTCACTTGATGCTTGTCATCCCCACAATAGAAGCAGAGACCATTCTTCCTGCGGAACTCTCTACGTTGTCGGGGGGACACGGAGGCCCCGAGTTGCATAGGTACCTCCGAGTCTTCCGTGGAAGAGCGAAGCAACGGGACCTCGGGAGGCATCATGGGGGAGTCAGAGGGGAAAACACAAAAACGTTCAAGTTGTCGTTCCCTGAGACGTCGGTCAAGTCGTACCGCTAAAGCCATAACCTGGTCAAGGGAGTCAGAAGAGGGATAGCTAACTAGCAGGTCTTTCAGGGCGTTCGACAGACCCAACCTAAACTGGCACCTTAAGGCAGGGTCATTCCACCGAGAAGCTACGCACCACTTCCTAAAGTCAGAACAATACTCCTCAACAGGTCTCTTACCCTGACGTAAGGTCACCAGCTGACTCTCAGCAAAGGCAGTCCTGTCAGTCTCGTTATAAATGAGTCCGAGAGCAGAAAAGAAATGATCAACGGAGGAAAGTTCAGGGGCGTCAGGAGCCAAGGAGAAGGCCCACTCTTGGGGCCCTTCCTGGAGCCGGGACATAATAATACCCACCCGCTGGCTCTCAGAACCTGAGGAGTGAGGCTTTAAACGAAAGTAGAGCCTACAACTCTCCCGAAAGGAGAGAAAAGTCCTCCGGTCCCCTGAGAACCGGTCAGGCAACTTGAGGTGGGGTTCAAGAGGTGAGGTGAGGGGCACTACCATGGTAGCGTCAGGCTGGTTGACCCTCTGAGCCAGGGCCTGGACCTGTAGGGAGAGACCCTGCATTTTCTGGGCCAGGGTCTCAAGGGGGTCCATAGTAGTGTCAGGGACCAGGGTAGACTAGGTATATGGGCTTGTGATTATGTAATGACGGGGGTAGGGAAACGGACAAGTGAGCCCTAATCTACCCGCCACTCTGTCCCTGCCTACTTGCAACGACCCGCCCTAGGCGACGGGGTACAACTGGGCGGCGGTCCCTACGCTCAGTAAGTGCAAGAGACAAACAGACAAGGGAACACAAAGCAAAGGGAAATGGGGCAGTTGCCCACGGCAACACAGTGAGCAACAAGAGTGGTGAACGAGCCGAGTCAAACCAGGAGTGCACGAGGTACCAAACGCAGAGCAGGAGAGTAGTCAGAAAGCCAGGGTCAGTATGGAGCAGGATCAAATAGTCAGAAGCTGTAGCTGGGCCAGGAAACCACACGAGAAGACTCACAAGCAAAGGAGGAACAGGAAAGGCAGGTATAAATAGACAGAGGGCGGGAGCTAGCTCCGTCTGGCCAGGCTGCGATAGGCTCTCCCACTCCTAAGCCTGCCATCCTGGGTGGTGGAAGATGGAGTCAGTCTCAGAGACATAGACTCAGGTGCAGACTGATTACCTATGGGCGTATACACAGAAGTTGTGCCTGGCAGATCCTTTACAGGTACATTGAGAAACACTGTTCTATGGGATACCCACAAATCAACACCTGTCAATGTTCTGCCTATCGGATGCCCTCAAATCATGACCTTATGGTGTTCTGCCTACGGGCAGTCCCCAAATCAAGACCTGTTGGGGATACTTGAGGACTGGAGTTAATAAACACCTAAATAGTGGTACTGAACTGGTGGACCGCATATGTCAGCTGTCCGGACCCCTACTGACTGCCAGGGATGTCGCTCCTCTGCTGCAGCACAATGTTTCTCCTCTACAGGCAAGAGTGGGTCCCCCTGAACTCAATTGTATTGGCATCTTTAGAACGCTGATATAATTGAACTGCCTCACTTAGCGTTGACAGGTGTAAGATAATCATCTATTCCCTGGCGATTTTGTGACTGTTTGGTACCTTCTATAGGGGGCACTGTGTGTGGCACTATCTACTCGGGAATTCACTATCTACAAGGGTTACTGTGTGGCATTTTCTACAGTGAGCACTGTGTGGCACTATCTACAGGGGCACTGCATGGCACTATTTACAAGGGTCAGATAAGCCTTAGATTTCTCTACTATTCCACAAATTGGATTTACCTATGGCAAATCCGACCCATGTGAACATAGACTTACTGTTGTTGTTCAGCTCGGACCTTCACCTGACGGCTTACACAGGTAAATGAACCTTCACTATAAGTAGTTGAGAACCACTGACCTAGCACCTGACCTACATTACTGACCGCTGCTGTCTATCGGTAAATAACATACAGGACATTCCACCATAGCTTCCTGGCTTGTATTAATGCCTAAAATGAATGATATAGCCTAAGAATAGCTCCCACATATGCTAATTAGTGTATATTTTATGTATTGTATCAACCTGTACAGAAAACATGCGAAACATGGCAAAAGTGGCGGAGCTGTGACTATCAGGAGACGCGTTTCAGACATAATGTCACATCTCAAGAGGGAACATTTTTTGTGTTCAGCCTTTTCTGTGACAGAAGGAATCCCCCCACTCCCAATCCAGCATGTCTTTGTCTTAATAAGATGCGGCACTAATCTGTGAACAGATGGACCTGACTGTGTCATGCAGAATAATTTACCCTGATTATGATGCAGATATGACAAATTTATCAAGTGTCTGGATATTTCTCTCACTGTTTCCCCTGGGGATCTGTTGCCCCAGCAGTTTCACCTTTGCATCAGATGTCTTGCAAACTGCTATGAAAATAATTGTGCATGTTAATACCGGAATATTATTCAGTCTCATCCTGATTATAGTATTTGACTAAAATACAATTCTGTTAATCTGGCATGTTCAAGACCTCTGAGGTGCAGAATTATTGGAAATTCTGGACTATTGGAAGGATAGATAGATAGATAGATAGATAGATAGATAGATAGATAGATAGATAGATAGATAGATAGATAGATAGATAGATAGATAGATAGATAGATAGATAGATAGATAGATAGATAGATAGATAGATATGAGATAGATAGATAGATATAATAGATGGATAGATATAATAGATAGATAGATAGATAGATATGAGATAGATAGATATGAGATAGATAGATAGATAGATAGATATGAGATAGATAGATATGAGATAGATAGATATGAGATAGATAGATATGAGATAGATAGATATGAGATAGATAGATAGATAGATAGATAGATAGATAGATAGATAGATAGATAGATAGATAGATAGATAGATAGATAGATAGATACAAAATAAAATGATAAAATCGAGAGTTCAAATCACACAGCAGATCGTAGCACAGACAAAGTATATATCATGATGATATCTGTGGAGGAAGTGGTCATTTAGAACACTGCTGTATAGTACTCAAGCACTCAAATCAAAAGGGCGCCAGCAATCATACTTGACGCTTCTAAACCACAGGGGAAAAAGTTCCCATACTACAACTGTGATATAGGTTTATATAAAAAATGAATGAGTAACTAACCCATGTCGCTCCAAGTGTCCAGTGGCTCCAAGGTGAAGAAACGCCAATGCGCGTTTCGCGTGGATGGCTTTATCAATGTTGACGTGGCCACTGAATCCTGAAAAATTTATTATAGTCTACTCCATAAAACTGCCTTCAATTATAGTGGAAATTACTCTATGGGGCTTAGCAACGTAGAGGCCCACAATGGGCCCCTACCTTGCCCCCCTCGATTTCACTAAACTCCTGCCCTCCCTTAATTGGACAATTAAAATAAAAAAAACTAAACTAAAAAACAAATTATACTCCCCTCTCCGCTCCTTTTTTCCCTTCCGCCTCCCTCGCCATTTCAACGCTGCTCATACAACGCAATGATGCCCGCCAGCGTCAGACGTTGAATGCGATGCAGCACTGATGACGTTAAAGTGCTGAATCGCATATAAAGCCCCGACGCTGCATGGCGTCAGGACCTCGTACGAGCGGCCCTGGAGTTATTAGGGAGGCGGAGGGGGGCGGTGAGGTGAGTATTTGTTTATTTTTATTTTATGGGCTAGGAGTGAGAGACATGGATGGCGCCTGGCCGCGGTTGTTGCACCACAGTTGGCTGTTGCACACGGCCCGGCCGAAAGATGCGACACATTTATGAGGAGGCTTTTGCCTCTTCATAAATGTGTCAGAGTTTACTACAAGAAGTCCTTTTCTTATATCTCTGATCTGATAGATTTGCCCCAGTCACCTGTAAGGGAATTATTTTAAAGTGGAGTCGTCTAGTAGTAACAACATGTAAGAGGATCAGTTTTTAGTGTGTGGCCATTGACCCTAAAAAGGGGACCCCTACCCGAGAATGGCGCAGTAATGGAAGCAGGCACGGTACAGATCAATGAAACAAGACTTTCACCTAAGCTGGGGCAAGGAGTTGGCCCCGACCTCAACCCCATCCAACACCTTTGGGATAAATTGGAACGCCGATTACAAGCCAGACCCTCTCCCCCAACATCAGTGTCTGACTACTTTTGGCCATAGAGTGTATTTACCATATAACTTACTTCTTCATTAGGCCTTGTTGACACGGCGCTCAGAAAAAACGAAGTGATACATTTTCACCGCCTTTTTGGGCGGGTAATTAAGACTCTCATTAACTATGGGAATTTAGCGCATTTTCAGAGCTTTTTATGGGCCAAGAATTGACCTGACGCTTCTTTTTTTACATGAGCGTATAAAAACCTCATCGTATGCACTACCATGCGTTTTCACATTGATGTCAATGGGACGCTTAAAGCAAGCGTTTTAGACGCGTTTTTGACACGTTTTTCGGTGCCTTTTTAGGCACAGAATTAGGACTCTCATTGACTATAGGAATTAGGTGCACTTTCTGCGTGTTTTACGCGCCAAGAATTGACCAGACTTTTTTATTTAAACGACACGTTTTTTAAACACGAGCGTAAAAAAACACGTCGTATACACTACAATGCGTTTTCCCATTGATGTCAATGGGAAGCTTAAAGCAAGAGTTTTTGACGATTTTTGACACGTTTTTCGGCGCCTTTTTGGGCACGTAATTAGGACTCTCATTGACTATGAGAATTAAGCGTATTTTCTGCGTGTTTTAGGTGCCAAGAATTGACCTGACGCTTCTTTTTTTACACGACACGAGCATAAAACAACGCATCTTTTGCACTACTATGCGTTTTACCATGGATGTCAATCGGAGGCTGAAAGCAAGCATTTTAAACCGCGTTTTTCGGCGCATAAAACGCGGCAAAAACGCGGCAAATACACGCCGTATGAACAGGGCCTTAATGTTGTCATTTGTGGCTGAAATTGTTCTCTAAGGAAACCTGACAGTATATCTATTATGTTCATTATGTGTCCCATTGATTTCTTATAAGGCTCCATAGTAAAAACTGGTCATAAGACAACATTGTTAATCTCACATGAGCAGTTTTTGCTGTGGAGCTTGATAAGTAACCAATGGACCCTATAGTAATAAATAACAACTTTATATATTTAAAATCATCTTTATGCTGTAGTTTATATTGTGGTTTGTTCACAATATTTTGCGCATGCGCGATGAAAGCAATTTCATTGCACAAGTCGCATTAAAAGTCTGTTCATTGCGCCTGTGTTCGAGGCATCTTATTGGTCTAAAGCCTCCTCAATACCCGCCCCGTTCTTTCTTAGATTACGCCTCAATGCGAGCACTATTTTATTTTAATTCGTGTTATCCCTCAGTGCCCGCGCGCCCCGCAAAGAGTGATAATGGCACTGAGGGATAACATGAATGAAAATAATATAATGCTTGCATTGAGACGTAATCTAAGAAAGAACGGGGGGGGGGGGGTATTGTGGCGGCTTAGGATGCCTCGAACACAGGCGCAATGAACTTATTTTTGATGCGCATGCGCAATGAAATTGCTTTCAATGCGCATGCGCAACATTTTGTAGGTTACTGCGCATGCGTAGGCGCAAGGGGTAGAAGACGTCATTCACAAAGAGATGAAGCAAGAAGACCGGAAGAGGAGCTCGTCCGGAAGTCAGGATTGAAGAAGACCGAACGAGACGTCAGCGGAAGAGAAAAGTTGCGACGGTGGCGGAGTCACATGACACTAGACGGAATTAGAAGATATCTGCAACTTTGAGACGATAAGTATATTTAAAAAATACTTTAATAAATATTTAATAGGTATTGCTGTATTGTTTTTCAAAAGTGGACAACCCCTTTAAGGACGTGACTGGGCTGCTACCCTGGTACCTATGCCCCTGCTTATAACATATTATGTTGGATATTATTCTGCTCTATTATACAGAGGCAATAAAAAAAAAAGTGGAAAAAATCCATAAAATATATGAAGTGAGGACGAGGCTCCTTGAGTTGCCTTGAGAATTCCGCTCTATAGTCAGAATCTAGATATAGGATTTTTCCATATAATTTGCACACTGCTGTTATCTTGGTGAGCAGGATAATGTTTTCAGGACTCGGGACATTTGCTAAAAATTGATAAGACTCAAACATACTCAAAATCTCTTCGCAAATCCCCAAATGCGGCTCCTAGCACACATTCATTCTTAAAATGTTCACCAAAAAAACAAAGTTAGAGAGTAAAATCCAAGCAAATCTCGCACATCATGAACTTCTCTAGTGGAGGGGGCATAAAAAGTTATCTTAGATGAGTGCAATTCTAGTAAGTGAAAACAAAACACATCAATATTGCCAAAGGCAAAAAGATTAGCCCTTCTACCTATTGAATTCTCACTAATATTATGACATGTAACTTTATTATAATTGAATATTAAGCATACAAATAAGATTAAAAGTGCAATGTGAACTGAAAGCCCCTATATAGTTGCGCTAGTATTGCTCAACAGTCTGTACTGTCTATGTGCAGGGTCAAAGCAATACCTCTAATGACCACACTGCCTGTATGAGATAATGATAGCAAGTAAAAAATATACAAGAACAATTGGTCCGCTCACCACTCATTCGAAAGCAAAGACGCCACATTCCATGATTATTCGTGCACGGGCAAGAAAGCTACGTTGGGAGTAGGTAGAAATCCAAGGAAAAAAGTTAGAGGTCCAGCACACGATATGATGTGAAAAAATACAAAACTGTTTATTTAAGTCAAAATTCAAACAAGAAATTAAAAAATCCCGTGATAGAACGCCTACGCGTTTCAAACTTTTCAGTTCTTAATCATAGAACTGACAGATCCTCTATACTACATCACACAGGAGAGCTGACAGCTCCTCTATACTACGCCACACAGGAGATCTGGCAGCTTCTCTATACTAAACCACACAGGAGAGCTAACAGCTCCTCTATACTAAACCACACAGGAGAACTGACAGCTCCTTTATACTACACCACACAGGAGAGCTGACAGATCCTCTATACTACACCACACAGGAGAGCTGACAGATCCTCTATACTACACCACACAGGAGAACTGACAGATCCTCTATACTACACCACACAGGAGAGCTGACAGCTCCTCTATACTACACCACACAGGAGAGCTGACAGATCCTCTATACTACACCACACAGGAGAGCTGACAGCTCCTCTATACTACACCACACAGGAGAACTGACAGATCCTCTATACTACACCACACAGGAGAGCTGACAGATCCTCTATACTACACCACACAGGAGAGCTGACAAATCCTCTATACTACACCACACAGGAGAGCTGACAGCTCCTCTATACTACACCACACAGGAGAGCTGACAGATCCTCTATACTATACCACACAGGAGAACTGACAGATCCTCTATACTACACCACACATGAGAGCTGACAGATCCTCTATACTACACCACACAGGAGAGATGACAGATCCTCTATACTACACTACACAGGAGAGCTGACAGGTCCTCTATACTACACCACACTTGAGAGCTAACTGATCCTCTATACTACACCACACAGGAGAACTGACAAATCCTCTATACTACACCACACAGGAGAACTGACAGATTCTCTATACTACACCACACAGGAGAACTGACAAATCATCTATACTACACCACACAGGAGAGCTGACAAGTCATCAAAACTACACCACACAGGAGAAATTACAGATCCTCTATACTACACCACACAGGAGAGCTGACATGTCCTCTATACGACACCACGCAGGAGAGCTGACAGATCTTCTATACTACACCACACAGGAGAAATAACAGATACTCTATACTACCCCAAACAGGAGAACTGACAGCTCCTCTATACTACACCACACAGGAGAGCTGATAGCTCCTCTATACTACACCATACAGGAGAGCTGACAGCTCCTCTATACTACACCACACAGGAGAACGGACAGCTCTTCTATACTACACCACACAGGAGAGCTGACAGATCCTCTACACTACACCACATCACACAGGAGAGCTGACAGCTCCTCTATACTACACCACACAGGAGAACTGACAGATCCTCTATACTACACCACACAGGAAAGCTGACATGTCCTCTATACTACACCACGCAGGAGAGCTGACATGTCCTCTATACTACACCACGCAGGAGAGCTGACATCTCCTCTATACTGCACCACACAGGAGAGCTGACAGCTCCTCTATACTACACCACACAGGAGAGCTGACAGCTCCTCTATACTACACCACGCAGGAGAACTGACAGGTCCTCTATACTACACCACGCAGGAGAACTGACAGGTCCTCTATACTACACCACGCTGGAGAATTTACAGGTCCTCTATACTACACCACAGAGGAGAACTGACAAATCCTCTATACTACACCACACAGGAGAACCGACAGCTCCTCTATACTACACCACACAGGAGAGCCGACAGCTCCTCTATACTACACCACACAGGAGAGCCGACAGCTCCTCTATACTACACCACACAGGAGAGCTGACAGCTCCTCTATACTACACCACACAGGAGAACGGACAGCTCCTCCATACTACACCACACAGGAGAACCGATAGATCTTCTATACTACACCACACAGGAGAGCTGACAGTTCCTCTATACTACACCACACAGGAGAGCTGGCAGATCCTCTATACTACACCACACAGGAGAGCTGACAGATCCTCTATACTACACCACACAGGAGAACTGACAGATTCTCTATACTACACCACAGAGGAGAACTGACAAATCATCTATACTACACCACACAGGAGAGCTGACAAGTCATCTAAACTACACCACACAGGAGAAATTACAGATCCTCTATACTACAACAAACAGGAGAGCTGGCAGATCCTCTATACTACACCACACAGCAGAGCTGACATGTCCTCTATACGACACCACACAGGAGAGCTGACAGATCCTCTATACTACACCACACAGGAGAACTAACAGATACTCTATACTACACCACACAGGAGAGCTGACATCTCCTCTATACTACACCACACAGGAGAACTGACAGCTCCTCTCTACTACACCACACAGGAGAGCTAACAGCTCCTCTCTACTGCACCACACAGGAGAGCTGACAGATCCTCTATACTACACCACACAGGAGAGCTGACAGCTCCTCTATACTACACCACTCAGGAGAGCTGACAGCTCCTCTATACTACACCACACAGGAGAACTGACAAATCCTCTATACTACACCACACAGGAGAACTGACAGATCCTCTATACTACGCCACAAAGGAGAGCTGACAGATCTCCTATACTACCCCACACATGAGAGCTGATAGATCCGCTATACTGCACGACACAGGAGAACTGACAGTTCCTCAATACTACACGACACAGGAGAGCTGACAGCTCCTATATATTACACCAAACACGACAGCTGACAGGTCCTCTATACTACACCACGCAGGAGAACTGACAGATCCTCTATACTACACCACACTGGAGAACTTACAGGTCCTCTATACTACACCACACAGGAGAACTGACAGCTCCTCTATACTACACCACACAGGAGAGCCGACAGCTCCTCTATACTAAACCACACAGGAGAGCTGACAGCTCCTCTATACTACACCACACAGGAGAACGGACAGCTCCTCTATACTACACCACACAGGAGAGCCGACAGCTCCTCTATACTACACCACACAGGAGAACCGACAGATCTTCTATACTACACCACACAGGAGAGCTGACAGCTCCTCTATACTACACCACACAGGAGAGCTGACAGCTCCTCTATACTACACCACACAGGAGAGCTGACAGATCCTCTATACTATACCACACAGGAGAACTGACAGATCCTCTATACTACACCACACATGAGAGCTGACAGATCCTCTATACTACACCACACAGGAGAGATGACAGATCCTCTATACTACACCACACAGGAGAGCTGACATCTTCTCTATACTACACCACACAGGAGAGCTGACAAATCCGCTATACTACACCACACAGGAGAGCTGACAGCTCCTCTATACTACACCACACAGAAGAACTGACAGATCCTCTATACTGCACCACACAGGAGAGCTGACAGATCCTCTATACTATACCACACAGGAGAGCTAACAGCTCCTCTATATTACACTACACAGGAGAGCTGACAGCTCCTATATACTACACCAAACACGAGAGCTGACAGCTCCTCTATACTACACCACGCAGGAGAACTGACAGGTCCTCTATACTACACTACACAGGAGAGCTGACAGCACCTCTATACTACACCACACAGGAGAGCTGACAGCTCCTCTATACTACACCACACAGGAGAGCTGACAGCTCCTCTATACTACACCACACAGGAGAGCTGACAGATCCTCTATACTACACCACACAGGAGAGCTGACAGATCCTCTATACTACACCACACTTGAGAGCTAACTGATCCTCTATACTACACCACACAGGAGAACTGACAGATCCTCTATACTACACTACGCTGGAGAACTTACAGGTCCTCTATACTACACCACAGAGGAGAACTGACAAATCCTCTATACTACACCACACAGGAGAACTGACAGATTCTCTATACTACACCACACAGGAGAACTGACAAATCATCTATACTACACCACACAGGAGAGCTGACAAGTCATCAAAACTACACCACACAGGAGAAATTACAGATCCTCTATACTACACCACACAGGAGAGCTGACATGTCCTCTATACGACACCACGCAGGAGAGCTGACAGATCTTCTATACTACACCACACAGGAGAACTAACAGATACTCTATACTACCCCAAACAGGACAACTGACAGCTCCTCTATACTACACCACACAGGAGAGCTGACATCTCCTCTATACTACACCACACAGGAGAACTGACAGCTCCTCTCTACTACACCACACAGGAGAGCTAACAGCTCCTCTCTACTACACCACACAGGAGAGCTGACAGATCCTCTATACTACACCACACAGGAGAGCTGACAGCTCCTCTATACTACACCACACAGGAGAGCTGACAGCTCCTCTATACTACACCACACAGGAGAACTGACAAATCCTCTATACTACACCACACAGGAGAACTGACAGATCCTCTATACTACGCCACAAAGGAGAGCTGACAGATCTCCTATACTACCCCACACATGAGAACTGACAGCTCCTCTATACTACACCACACAGGAGAGCTGATAGCTCCTCTATACTACACCACACAGGAGAACGGACAGCTCTTCTATACTACACCACACAGGAGAACTGACAGCTCCTCTATACTACACCACACAGGAGAGCTGACAGATCCTCTACACTACACCACATCACACAGGAGAGCTGACAGCTCCTCTATACTACACCACACAGGAGAACTGACAGATCCTCTATACTACACCACACAGGAAAGCTGACATGTCCTCTATACTACACCACGCAGGAGAGCTGACATCTCCTCTATACTGCACCACACAGGAGAGCTGACAGCTCCTCTATACTACACCACACAGGAGAGCTGACAGCTCCTCTATACTACACCACGCAGGAGAACTGACAGGTCCTCTATACTACACCACGCAGGAGAACTGACAGGTCCTCTATACTACACCACGCTGGAGAATTTACAGGTCCTCTATACTACACCACAGAGGAGAACTGACAAATCCTCTATACTACACCACACAGGAGAACTGACAGCTCCTCTATACTACACCACACAGGAGAGCCGACAGCTCCTCTATACTACACCACACAGGAGAGCCGACAGCTCCTCTATACTACACCACACAGGAGAGCTGACAGCTCCTCTATACTACACCACACAGGAGAACGGACAGCTCCTCCATACTACACCACACAGGAGAACCGATAGATCTTCTATACTACACCACACAGGAGAGCTGACAGTTCCTCTATACTACACCACACAGGAGAGCTGGCAGATCCTCTATACTACATCACACAGGAGAGCTGACAGATCCTCTATACTAGACCACACAGGAGAACTGACAGATCCTCTATACTACACCACACAGGAGAGCTGACAGATCCTCTATACTACACCACACAGGAGAACTGACAGATTCTCTATACTACACCACAGAGGAGAACTGACAAATCATCTATACTACACCACACAGGAGAGCTGACAAGTCATCTAAACTACACCACACAGGAGAAATTACAGATCCTCTATACTACAACAAACAGGAGAGCTGGCAGATCCTCTATACTACACCACACAGCAGAGCTGACATGTCCTCTATACGACACCACACAGGAGAGCTGACAGATCCTCTATACTACACCACACAGGAGAACTAACAGATACTCTATACTACACCACACAGGAGAGCTGACATCTCCTCTATACTACACCACACAGGAGAACTGACAGCTCCTCTCTACTACACCACACAGGAGAGCTAACAGCTCCTCTCTACTACACCACACAGGAGAGCTGACAGATCCTCTATACTACACCACACAGGAGAGCTGACAGCTCCTCTATACTACACCACACAGGAGAGCTGACAGCTCCTCTATACTACACCACACAGGAGAACTGACAAATCCTCTATACTACACCACACAGGAGAACTGACAGATCCTCTATACTACACCACACAGGAGAGCTGACAGATCCTCTATACTACACCACACAGGAGAACTGACAGATTCTCTATACTACACCACACAGGAGAGCTGACAAGTCATCTAAACTACACCACACAGGAGAAATTACAGATCCTCTATACTACAACAAACAGGAGAGCTGGCAGATCCTCTATACTACACCACACAGCAGAGCTGACATGTCCTCTATACGACACCACACAGGAGAGCTGACAGATCCTCTATACTACACCACACAGGAGAACTAACAGATACTCTATACTACACCACACAGGAGAGCTGACATCTCCTCTATACAACACCACACAGGAGAACTGACAGCTCCTCTCTACTACACCACACAGGAGAGCTGACAGATCCTCTATACTACACCACACAGGAGAGCTGACAGCTCCTCTATACTACACCACACAGGAGAGCTGACAGCTCCACTATACTACACCACACAGGAGAACTGACAAATCCTCTATACTACACCACACAGGAGAACTGACAGATCCTCTATACTACGCCACAAAGGAGAGCTGACAGATCTCCTATACTACCCCACACATGAGAGCTGATAGATCCGCTATACTGCACGACACAGGAGAACTGACAGTTCCTCAATACTACACGACACAGGAGAGCTGACAGCTCCTATATATTACACCAAACACGACAGCTGACAGCTCCTCTATACTACACCATGCAGGAGAACTGACAGGTCCTCTATACTACACCACGCAGGAGAACTGACAGATCCTCTATACTACACCACACTGGAGAACTTACAGGTCCTCTATACTACACCACAGAGGAGAACTGACAAATCCTCTATACTACACCACACAGGAGAACTGACAGCTCCTCTATACTACACCACACAGGAGAGCCGACAGCTCCTCTATACTAAACCACACAGGAGAGCTGACAGCTCCTCTATACTACACCACACAGGAGAACGGACAGCTCCTCTATACTACACCACACAGGAGAGCCGACAGCTCCTCTATACTACACCACACAGGAGAACCGACAGATCTTCTATACTACACCACACAGGAGAGCTGACAGATCCTCTATACTACACCACACAGGAGAGCTGACAGCTCCTCTATACTACACCACACAGGAGAGCTGACAGTTCCTCTATACTACTCCACACAGGAGAGATGACAGATCCTCTATACTACACCACACCACACAGGAGAACTGACAGATCCTCTATACTACACCACACAGGAGAGCTCACAGATACTCTATACTACACCACACAGGAGAACTGACACATTCTCTATACTACACCACAGAGGAGAACTGACAAATCATCTATACTACACCACACAGGAGAGCTGACAAGTCATCTAAACTACACCACACAGGAGAGCTGACAGCTCGTCTATACTACACCACACAGGAGAGCTGACAGCTCCTCTATACTACACTACACAGGAGAGCTGACAGCTCGTCTATACTACATCACACAGGAGAACTGACAGATCCTCCATACCACACCACACAGGAGGGCTGTTAGCTCCTCTATACTACACCACACAGGAGAGCTGACAGCTCCTCTATATTACACCACACAGGAGAGCTGACAGCTCGTCTATACTACATCACACAGGAGAACTGACCGATCCTCTATACTACACCACACAGGAGAGCTGACAGCTCCTCTATACTACACCACACAGGAGAGCTGACAGATCCTCTATACTACACCACACAGAAGAGCTGACAGCTCCTCTATACTACACCACACAGGAGAGCTGACAGATCCTCTACACTACACCACACAGGAGAGCGGACAGATCCTCTATACTACACCACACAGGACAGCTGACAGATCCTCTATACTACACCACACAGGAGAGCCGACAGCTCCTCTATACTACACCACACAGGAGAACTGACAGCTCCTCTATACTACACCACACAGGAGAGCTGACAGCTCCTCTATACTACACCACACAGGAGAACTGACAGCTCCTCTATACTACACCACACAGGAGAGCTGACAGCTCCTCTATACTACACCACACAGGAGAGCTGACAGATCCTCTATACTACACCACACAGAATAGCTGACAGCTCCTCTATACTACACCACACAGGAGAGCTGACAGCTCCTCTATACTACACCACACAGGAGAGCTGACAGCTCCTCTATACTACACCACACAGGAGAGCTGACAGATCCTCTATACTACACCACACAGGAGAGCTGACAGATCCTCTATACTACACCACACAGGAGAGCTGACAGCTCCTCTATACTACACCACACAGGGGAGCGCTAACAACTCTAATTTAAGCCATTTTCACTCAGGCAGTGTAAAACATAAGGAGATTGCAATTTTAGTCTCAAGATACAATATGTGCTTTAGGAGTACATTGAGATTATCAATGATGTTTTTTTAAATGTTCTAATAAAATATATAAAGTAAACGTTGTTTTGCTTTTCTTCTTTTCAATAATGTTTTTTGATGGTATTTACAGATATAGCCGTCTTTACTTTGACTTTTAACGCATTAACTACACAGTGGCAAGATCCTTTATCTTGACTTTTTCAATGAATTTTCAATGGCTTTTGTTTCAGCAAGTTATCAGAGTCAAGTTAAAGACGGCTACATCCGTATTTTTAGTTCATGCTTTATTACCTCATAGCGAAGCCAATAATTGTAATAGTCGATGACCCTGGGAGTAATAATTACCCTCTACCAGACAACGTTCTCCCCTAATTGTGTCTGGTAATTTAACAGTGGGCTTTCTAAAAATGTCAAAATTGAGTCTCAACCTTTTCAGTGAATATAATGGGGAATGAACGTCAAGCAAGGAATATACAGAATGGATATTCCCCTCCTAGAGTTCTGGGTGAAGGTGCTCAGTTGGATAATGTGACATCTGGAGGAAAATTATTAGCAGGAGAACAGACTAATTTTATATCTACTAAGAAATTCAGTTTTACAGGATAGCGAGCACAATCATTTCTTTTCCAAGGCTCATGACATTTTAAAGCAATGTTCCAGATAAAATGCCTGCTGAGCTTCTGGCCTTGTGTTTATGATTTATAATTACAGTGTAGAGTCCGCTGGTATTTTTGTGGCTATTAGTGTCTCATTGTGACTCATATATAATTATCAGTGAGTACAGCGGAAAGTGTATAAGGGTAGATAACCTATAGCCGGATGGTTATTCAGACCCTATAGAATGTAATGTAGGTGCGCTAAATATGCCGTATAATAACAATAAAATAGATCTACAGTACAGGAAAAAAAAAAAACATTGCAACAGAACTCTGTGAATGCTAAGACTCCCAAATGCACTGTATCTAGATTTTGCTTTACTGCTACATTTACTTACAAATGTGAGGTTCTTTGCGCACATTTTGATTGAATTGTGTGAGCCCACCTGCCACGACAAGGCAATCTCTTTCAAGTGGGTCCCAAACCTAAAAACACACCTTTCTCCTGGGGCTAAGCCTGCAGAATGAACTCAGAACAGGTACGGTAGGACCCAGCTTTACTCTAATTAAAAACACCCTTGGTCAGAATGGGATAAATGGGCCAAAAATGGAGGCAATCCATGTGCTAACCAACTTATTATGCTTATTATACTGACTCCTCATACTGTCTATTGTGAATTACACTTCACCTGTTTACATTTGTTGTAACCAAGGATAACTACTCTGGGGGTAGCGACCTGGGTTTCCCAGATCCCTGTATAGGGGGTTAAAGACTGAAAACCAGTTGTTCCCTTAGACTCCACTCCCAGGTTAAGCCCTCTGTCAAATCCCTTGGTGGCAAAGTACGTTTACACCAGCCTCTTCTGGCCCAGTGACAGATTTATTCCATGGGCCTCGCTACATTTCCTTCCCTCTTTCTTTCTTTCTTTCCTTCCTTTCTACCTTCCTATTTAGCTTATCCTTCTTCTCTCCTGTCTCCTACTCCTCGCCCTTCTCTTACTCCTCTCCCATCTCTTCCTGTTACTCTCCCTTCTCCTACTCCTCCCCCTTCTCCTTCTCCTCTCCCTTCTCTTACTCCTTCTCTCCCTTCTCTTACTCGTCTTCTCCCTTCTCCTACTCCTTCTCTCCCTTCTCTTACTCCTCCTCTCCCTTCTCCTACTCCTTCTCTCCCTTCTCTTACTCCTCCTCTCTCTTCTCCTACTCCACTCCCTACTCTTACTCCTCTCCCTTCTCTTACTGCTCTCCCTTCCCTTACTCCTCTCCTCACTTATCTTTCAGTTTCTCCCTTCTCTTGCTTCCTTCCCCTATCCCTTTTCTTCTTCCCTGTCTCCCTTCTCTTCTTCAGCCTCTTCCTTCTCTCTTCATTTCCTTCAGGTCCTGGTCTCCCTTCTCTTCTTCCCGGTTTCCCTTTTTTTTATCCTCTCCCTTTTCTTCCTCTCTCTCTCTCTCTCTCTCTCTCTCTCTCTCTCTCTCGCTTTTGTTCCTCAGTTTCTTCCTTCTCTTTCTTCTTCTATCCCTTTTTCCCTCTGTCTCCCATCTCATCCTCTTCTCTACCTGTTTCCCTTCTCTTTCTCCCTCTCTCTCTCTTCTCTTTCTCAGTCCCTACCTTCTTTTCCTCACTTTCTTCATTCCTACCTTCTTTTTTCTCTCGCTCTTTTTCACATACTTTCATGTTGTTTGATTCATTATCCTGTAATTTAGACTCCTTCTTTCTCTTTCTTTCTTTCCTTCTTCCTTTCTTTATTTCTTCATTCCTAGCATGCAACAGGTTGCAGTTCTCCCACTTTAGTTAAGATCAAGCTTATAATAGCTGTTTAATTCATTCTTCTACGTTGTGGGAAATACTTTTTAATTCCTGGTTATTGTGCTGTAAGTATGTTTGGTGTTTTCCGTGGCTCTGAAAGGATTTCCGCTTGGCTACACAGATACATTGTTATTGTTTGGTGAAACATTCACATAATTACAGTGTAACCGCTGCTGTGTTTCATACTGATGTTCATGTTAAGACATCTTAGCACTATGACTCCAAATACAAATGAATTGGTGACACCATGCAGCATAATCCAGCAGTGATTCCTCCTAAACACAAAGTATCAATATAGAAGCATTCTCATCCTTCGCTCTACTCAACCTCTTCCTCACTGCGGTCTTGAAGTAAGCAGGAACAGGGGAATCAGTACCCCTGTTCTAAGGATCGGTCGGTGTCTCAACAGTGGGGCCCCCAGCGATCAGACACTTATCACCTATCCGGTTTGATTCTTGGAATTCCCTACAGCCACACCATCTCTTCAGTAGCCGGTAAATGCTCAAGAGAGATAAAAGTTTGGTATTGGGCCTAGCACTTTAGTTATGCTCCCAAACATTTGACTTATATACCAAAAATGTATCTCCAGATGTGTCCTTCCCCACCTTATCTCAACTTATCCTGAGATGTGTAGAACGAGATAATCAGCATTAAAAAAAAAAAATTGATTTCGGGATACTCTGTCACGAGATGTCTATGTTATATGTGTCGATGTGTGGCCACCCAGTGGTTGTGATGTGAATTGCAGCCTATCAAGTGTTTTACTATCTTGTCGCGATATTGTAATGAATCTGTAACGGCAGGGGGTAGGGAGACGGACAAGTGAGTCCTAATCTACCCGCCACTCTGTCCCTGCCTACTTGCAATGACCCGCCCTAGGCGACGGGGTACAACTGGGCGGCGGTCCCTGCGCTCAGTAAGTGCACGACAAACACGACAAACATACAAGGAACACAAGCAAGGAAAAGGGGCCGTTGCCCACGGCAACACCGTGAGCAACCAGAGTGGTGAACGAGCCGAGTCAAGCCAGGAGTGTGCGAGGTACAAAACGAAAAGCAGAAGAGTAGTCGGTAAGCCAGGGTCGGTATGGAGCAGGATCAAAAATAGCAGGAGCTGTAGCTGGGCCAGGAACCACAAGGAAGGAAACAAAAGCAATAACAAGCACCGAGGGACAGGAAGTGCAGGCTTAAATAGACCGAGGGCGGGAGCTAGCTGAGTCTGGCCAGGTTACGATAGGCTCTCCCACTCCTAAGCCTGCCAGCCTGAATGGTGGAAGCAGGAGTCAGTCTCAGGGATGTATTCTCAGGTGCTGACTGATTAGTTCTGGGAGTTAACCCCGCAGTGCCTGGCAGATCCTTTACAGTACCCCCCCTTTTATGAGGGGCCACCGGACCCTTTCTAAGTGGACCTGGCTTACTGGGGAAACGCAGGTGGAACCTCCTGACCAATACCCCAGCGTGAACATCCCGGGCGGGTACCCAAGTCCTCTCCTCGGGCCCGTATCCTCTCCAATGGACCAGGTACTGGAGGGAGCCTTGGACCATCTTGCTGTCCACAATCCTGGCCACCTCGAATTCCACCCCCTCCGGGGTGAGGATGGGAACAGGAGGTCTCCTCGAGGGAGCCAAGGACGGGGAGCAGCGTTTGAGGAGGGAGGCATGAAACACGTCGTGTATCCGAAAAGACGGGGGTAACTCCAGCCGGAAGGAGACAGGATTGAGGACCTCAATGACCTTATACGGCCCAATAAACCGGGGAGCAAACTTCTTGGACGGAACCTTGAGACGCAAGTTCCTAGACGACAACCACACCAGATCCCCGACCATAAACAGGGGGTTGGCAGAACGTTTTTTATCAGCCTGAGTTTTTTGTACGCTCTGGGACACCTCTAGGTTTTTCTGAACCTGGGCCCAGACTGTGCACAGTTCCCGATGAACGACCTCTACCTCAGGATTGTTGGAACTACCAGGTGAAATGGAGGAGAACCGTGGATTAAACCCAAAATTACAAAAAAAAGGAGAGACCCCAGACGAGTTACTGACCCGGTTATTAAGGGAAAATTCGGCGAGGGGAATGAAAGAGACCCAATCAAATTGACAGTCAGAGACAAAACACCTTAAGTATTGTTCTAGAGACTGATTAGTCCTCTCCGTTTGGCCATTGGTTTCAGGATGGAAGGCAGAGGAGAAGGACAGATCAATCCCCAACTTCATACAGAAGGCTCTCCAAAACAATGAAACAAATTGTACCCCTCTGTCCGAAACAATATTGACAGGGACCCCATGGAGACGCAGGATGTGTTTGACAAACAAGGTAGCCAACGTTTTGGCGTTGGGTAGTTTCTTGAGGGGCACAAAGTGGCACATCTTACTGAAGCGGTCCATCACCACCCACACCACCGACTTGCCTTGGGATGGAGGCAAATCGGTGATAAAATCCATGGAGATATGTGTCCAAGGTCTCTGGGGAATGGGCAACGAACGCAGTAA
The DNA here is from genome assembly GCF_050947455.1 of Rhinoderma darwinii. Taxonomy (NCBI): domain Eukaryota; kingdom Metazoa; phylum Chordata; class Amphibia; order Anura; family Rhinodermatidae; genus Rhinoderma; species Rhinoderma darwinii. The sequence continues at coordinate 27,619 of NW_027462472.1, forward strand.
GCCCGCTGGTCGGGACCTGGGAGTCTTGGACCTAGCACAAACCTCACAAGCGGCGACGTAGGCCTTAACGTCTTTAGGCAACCCAGGCCACCAATAATTTCTGGTAATGAGGTGTTTGGTACCCAGGATGCCTGGATGGCCAGATAGGGAAAATCATGACTCCGCACTAAGTACCCTTAGCCGGAATTGCAGGGGAACAAACAGCTTGTTCTCAGGAAGGTTCCCGGGAGCTGCACCTTGATCAGCAGCAATTTCAGAGACTAAATCAGAATCGATCGAGGAAATGATTATACCTGGAGGCAAAATACAAGCAGGATCTTCCTCCGAAGGAGGGCTGGCCATGAAGCTACGCGACAGTGCATCAGCCTTAATATTTTTAGACCCAGCCCTATAGGTAACCAAAAAATTAAATCTGGTAAAAAATAACGCCCATCGAGCTTGTCTCGGGTTTAGCCTCCGGGCAGATTCTAGGAACACCAGATTCTTGTGGTCGGTAAGGACCGTTACCTGGTGCCTAGCCCCCTCCAGGAAGTGGCGCCACTCTTCAAATGCCCATTTAATGGCTAAGAGTTCGCGGTTGCCAATATCATAGTTACTTTCAGTTGGCGAAAACTTCCTGGAGAAGTAGGCACAGGGGCGGAGATGGGTGAGGGACCTGGTACCCTGGGACAAGACAGCCCCCACTCCCACCTCAGATGCGTCAACTTCCACGATAAATGGCTCCATTTGGTTGGGCTGAACCAGCACCGGGGCCGAGACAAAGCACTTCTTAAGGACCTCAAAAGCCTGGACAGCCTCAGGAGGCCAGTGGAGGAGATCAGCACCTTTGCGAGTGAGGTCCGTAAGGGGCTTAGCGATGACCGAGAAGTTAGCAATAAATCTCCTGTAATAATTAGCAAACCCCAAAAAACACTGTAACGCCTTCAGGGAGGCAGGTTGGACCCATTCCGCCACAGCCTGAACCTTGGCTGGGTCCATGCGGAATTCATGAGGAGTGAGGATTTGACCCAAAAATGGAATCTCCTGTACCCCAAACACACATTTTTCGGTTTTGGCAAACAGTTTATTTTCCCGAAGGACCTGGAGCACCTTCCTGACATGCTCCACGTGGGAGGACCAGTCCTTGGAAAACACCAGTATGTCATCAAGGTACACTACCAGAAAAATCCCCAGGTAATTTCTCAAAATCTCATTTATGAAATTCTGGAAGACCGCAGGGGCATTACACAACCCAAAGGGCATGACGAGGTATTCGAAATGGCCTTCGGGCGTGTTAAACGCAGTCTTCCACTCATCCCCCTCTTTGATGCGAATAAGGTTATACGCCCCCCGTAGATCCAATTTAGAAAACCATTGGGCCCCCTGAACCTGATTAAAGAGATCAGGAATCAAAGGAAGGGGATACTGGTTCCTTACCGTGACCTTATTAAGGCTACGGTAGTCAATGCATGGCCTAAGACCACCATCCTTCTTCCCCACGAAGAAGAAGCCAGCACCTACCGGAGAAGAAGAGGGACGAATGTAACCCTTGGCCAGGGATTCCTGGATATACACTCTCATAGCTTCACGTTCGGGACAAGAAAGATTAAATATCCTACCCTTAGGAAGCTTAGCTCCTGGTACCAATTCGATAGCGCAATCGTATTCTCTATGAGGAGGTAACACTTCGGAGGCCTCCCTAGAGAAAACATCAGCGAAGTCCTGAACAAACTCGGGTAGCGTATTCGCCTCCTTAGGGGGAGAAATAGAATTAACAGAAAAACATGACGTACAACATTCATTACCCCATTTGGTTAGCTCCCCAGTATTCCAGTCAAACGTAGGATTATGCAACTGCAACCAGGGAAGACCTAGCACCAAATCGTACGATAATCCCTGCATCAACAGTACAGAGCATTGCTCCAAATGCATGGAGCCAACAAGGAGTTCAAAAACAGGGGTATGCTGTGTAAAATAACCATTAGCAAGAGGAGTGGCGTCGATACCCACTACCGGGACAGGTTTAGGCAAATCAATAAGAGGCATAGCAAGGGACATAGCAAATTCCACAGACATGATATTAGTAGAGGACCCTGAATCCACGAAAGCACTGCCGGTAGCAGACCTACCACCAAAAGAGACCTGAAAGGGAAGCAAGATCTTAGTACGTTTCATATTTACGGGAAATACCTGTGCGCCCAAGTGACCTCCCCGATGATCACTTAGACGCGGAAGTTCTCTGGCTGCAACCTTACGCTTAGGACAGTTGTTCACTTGATGCTTGTCGTCCCCACAGTAGAAGCAGAGACCATTCTTCCTGCGGAATTCTCTACGTTGTTGGGGGGACACGGAGGCCCCGAGTTGCATAGGTATCTCTGAATCTTTCGGGGAGGAACGAAGCAACGGAGCTTCGGGAGGCATCATGGGGGAGTCGGAGGAGAAAACACATAAACGTTCACGTTGTCGTTCCCTGAGACGTCGGTCAAGTCGTATCGCTAAAGCCATAACCTGGTCTAGGGAGTCAGAAGAGGGATAGCTAACTAGCAGGTCTTTCAGGGCATTCGACAGACCCAACCTAAACTGGCACCTTAAGGCAGGGTCATTCCACCGAGAAGCTACGCACCACTTCCGAAAGTCAGAGCAATACTCCTCAACAGGTCTCTTACCCTGACTTAAGGTCACCAGCTGACTCTCGGCAAAGGCAGTCCTGTCAGTCTCGTCATAAATAAGTCCGAGAGCAGAAAAGAAACAATCAACGGAGGAAAGTTCAGGGGCGTCAGGAGCCAAGGAGAAGGCCCACTCTTGGGGCCCTTCCTGGAGCCGGGACATAATTATACCCACCCGCTGGCTCTCAGAACCGGAGGAATGAGGCTTTAAACGAAAGTAAAGCCTACAACTCTCCCGAAAGGAGAGAAAAGTCCTCCGGTCCCCTGAGAACCGGTCGGGCAACTTGAGGTGGGGTTCAAGAGGTGCGGTGCGGGGAATTACCAGGGTAGCATCAGGCTGGTTGACCCTCTGAGCCAGGGTCTGGACCTGTAGGGAGAGACCCTGCATTTGCTGAGCCAGGGTCTCACGGGGATCCATAGTGGTGTCAGGGACCAGGGGTAGACTAGGTATGGGCTTGTTATTATGTAACGGCAGGGGGTAGGGAGACGGACAAGTGAGCCCTAATCTACCCGCCACTCTGTCCCTGCCTACTTGCAACGACCCGCCCTAGGCGACGGGGTACAACTGGGCGGCGGTCCCTGCGCTCAGTAAGTGCACGACAAACACGACAAACATACAAGGAACACAAGCAAGGAAAAGGGGCCGTTGCCCACGGCAACACCGTGAGCAACCAGAGTGGTGAACGAGCCGAGTCAAGCCAGGAGTGTGCGAGGTACAAAACGAAAAGCAGAAGAGTAGTCGGTAAGCCAGGGTCGGTATGGAGCAGGATCAAAAATAGCAGGAGCTGTAGCTGGGCCAGGAACCACAAGGAAGGAAACAAAAGCAATAACAAGCACCGAGGGACAGGAAGTGCAGGCTTAAATAGACCGAGGGCGGGAGCTAGCTGAGTCTGGCCAGGTTACGATAGGCTCTCCCACTCCTAAGCCTGCCAGCCTGAATGGTGGAAGCAGGAGTCAGTCTCAGGGATGTATTCTCAGGTGCTGACTGATTAGTTCTGGGAGTTAACCCCGCAGTGCCTGGCAGATCCTTTACAGAATCAGTTTCATGATAAATTGAAGTCCTCAATTCAATTCAGCCTTTCCTTTTATAAATTCCCACTCATGACCTAACCAGGGTTCATTTGGCTGCCTGACCATGCGCTACTGATCAGGCGGCTGCCTTATGCCGCGTTACCGACCATGTGACCAGCTAAGCCAATCCAAGCAGACGATACATGTCAATGTCTGTGCTATGCTCATTGCATCCCTCCAGCCCGCATCATCAATCACTTGACCGGACAGAACATTTACAGGCTTAGTTGTATTATTTTAGGAAAATAGGTTGTCATGGCAACGCATCCGCATCTCTTAGTGATATTATACGTTAAGTAGATCGCTCTGCAATACATTACTCAAAAATACTCGGGGGCATTAGCAAATTAATGTATAAATCCATTTCTACTTATGATGTACATTTATTATATGTTATCTCAGAAATTAACACCAAAGCCACATTTGTTATATTACTTAGTACATCAGGCAGAATTTGTGCATTTTAATGATTTTATATCCAAGTTTTCAGAGTGGATTTGGATCGTTTAAAGGGGTATTCCGGTTACAAAAAGTTACCCCCTATCTGTAGGGTAAGGGGTAACGGTCTGATCGGTGGGTGTCCGAACCCCTAGTTTGAAGCGAGCAGCAGGGCGCTCATGCGCACTGCCGCTTCATTCATTCTCTATGGGAGCGCCGGAGATAGCCGAGTGCAGTGATCTACTTTTTCCGCCACTGCCATAGAGAATGAATAGAACGGCAGTGCGCATAAGCGACCTGCCGCTCGGTTCAAACGAGTAGTTCGGGAACCCTGCTCTCATAAACGGTGGGGGTCCGAGCTGTCGGACACCCACTGATCAGCAAGTTACCCCCTTCTCTACGAATAGGGGGTAACTTGTTGTAACCGGAAGACCCCTTTAATCCTGTTCCATCTTATGCCAGATCCCATCTAATCTGCTCTATTTGATTTAATTGAGACAAATAATTTCTCATAAAATATTTACCTTATTTTAAAGGCTTTTACTATCTGCTTATCAACAATTTCTACTATAATTAACCCCTTACCGACATTTGACGTAAACTTACGTAATAGCCGGGAAGGGGGAGTATAGATCGGGCTCACGGGCTAAGCCTGCTCCATACTACGCGGGTGTCGGCTGTATGATACAGCCGACACTTCACTGTAACCAGCGGGATTCCGCTCATTTAACCCCTTAGATGCCACGGCCAATACCGACCGCTGCATCTAAGCCGTTAGAAAGAGGGAGACGGTCACCTCTGACAGCCCATCGTCGTCGTCTCCACGATGCAATCGCGGGGTACCGATGGTTTTTATGGCAGCCTAGGGGTGTAATAAAAGCCACCAAGTGTGCCATCCTAAGGCCCAGTTCACATAGAGTATTCTGGCTCTGATTTTGTTCCGGAAACCGTGTTGGAATCAGCGCCAAAAAACTTTTGGCCGTTCATGGGGAAAAAGAAGCGGGATGTTCTTTCTTGCCACGGTTTCCGCCTCAGACCTTCCATTGAATTAATGGGAGGTAGAAAAAAAAACGCGGCTCTCGTTTCCAAGCATTTTTAGCTGCATTTTTTCCGCGCAGACCTTGCATTAGCTTCCATGGCCGCATTCGAAAAACTCCACAAAAAAAACTGCCTGCAAAAAAAACTCTGTGTGAACAGGGCCTTATTCTTCCATTAAAGGAGCATGTCAAAATGACAATATACTGCTATACAGTATTATTGAAGTAAATGACAAGTGATCCAATGATTGCTGGTTCAAAAAAAAGTAAAAATATTAAAATAAAGTTTTTTTTATGTACATAAAAAATATTAAAACATTTTCTCATTTTCCCCTAAAGCTCCCAGCATCCCCACCGATCAGCTGTTTGAAGGAGCCCTGTCCCCGTTATTATTTATCCATGCACAGCATCGTACATTTGGTTGTGGCTGAGCCTGGTACTGCAGATGACTGTAGTTTAGTCCCATTCACGTATCAGGCGGAGTAATCAATGAAAGAAGCTGCAGCCCATTCATGCAGCTGATCCCTAGGGAGGGAGAGAAGAAAAGTAGGAAAGAGAAGGGGGAAGTGTGGTAGAAATCGCGTGGCGTGTCAGAGAAGAAGCTGCTGTTGGGTTACAAGTTTCCCTTCAAATCTTCCCTTCTCTTTAATATCCAGACTTAAGATGTGTTCTGCTGTAATGAAGCCGGTCTATGAAGTTCGCTTCAAACGTTAATGACCCCTTCACTTATCTTGACGTAACTGTTCGTCATGATGGGTGAGAAGTATGGAGCAGACTCACGGGCTGAGCCCGCTCTGTACGCTGCAGGTGTCAGCTGTTTATCACAGCTAACACCCTTGTCTAATGGCCGGGATCGTAGATGACTCCAATCTTGGCCGTTTAGCCACTTCGATGCCATTGTCAATAGCGACCACGACACCAAAGCAGGTTGAATGGGGGCCCCATTTGTCATCCCCTTCAATGCAAACATGTGGTGCCGATGGTTGTCATGGCCTCCTGGCTCGCCCCACAAAAAACAAGCCCACACACAGCTCCATTGACGGAAAAACTAAAAAAAAAAAGTTCTGGACTCAGGATATTATGGGACAATTTTTTTTTTGTAATACAATTTTTTATATTTTGTGAAAGTAGTAAAACATAAAAACCTATATAAATTTGGTATCCGTATTCGCATAAACTCGCAGAATACAGTTAGTATGTAATTTTTAGCACACGGTGGACTCTGTAAAAAAGAAAGAAAAAACAATGGAAGTTTTTCAGTACATTATGTAGTACATTAAGTGGTGCCAATAAAAAACTACAACTTGTCCTGCAAAAAAAAGGAGCCCTCGTATGTTTTTTTGGACAGAAAAATAAGAATGTTATGGCTCTTGTAAAACAAAAACACAAATAGGCTTGCTACATAAGGGGTTAAAGAGACGGTGTGCTTTAAAGGGGTTGTCCACTACTGAACAACTGATGACCTATCCACCGGATAGGTCATCAGAATATCATCGGTGCGGGTCCGACACCTGGACCCCGCATTGTTAAGCCGCTCCGGCTATCTCCAGGCACCGGATGTTAAGGCCCATTATGCAATGTACGGAGCCGGAAGTAGCTGCTTCCGGCATGTACGCCTGGTGCTCTGAGGCAGTCGAAGCATTTTAACGGTGCTTGGTCTGGGTGTCGGACCCCCACAGATCATGTACTGATGACGTATCCGGTGGATAGGTCATCAGTTGTCCACTAGTGGACAACCCCTTTAATCAACTAGGCTGCAAAAACTATGTGTATTGAACACAGGACTGACTGTTATGCGGATTGACTTGGGAAACATAAATCGGGACTTGTTACTAATCTTCGCTTCCGAGTTCCGCTATAACCTGCCTACGGTAGTGGCGTGCAAGCCCCTAGGACCCACGGAGTTACAGTAGTACAAAACGTCTCTGCCAGAAAACGTGACTGGCGCAGCCTCATACTTGTAAGGTCAGCTGCGTGGTAGAGAATTGAGCCTCCGTGATCTGGGGCGGCGCATTCACTGCAAAGTAGTCAAGTTGACACAAACAGGTCACGGTGGGACTCCTGCGGCGATTGAGGTCCCCATTCTTGGAATAGGGCCATTCAGGAAAGGTTACAGAGTTAAAACAAAGTTGAATTCATTTGTGCTACTTCTCTCTGACTCTGCTTGAGTCTCACCAACGCACCCCTTACATACAGAGGACATTATTGGGCTGCGGGCGCAGCTACTAAAGTGGATTAAGACCTTTTTGTTAAGATAATTTGCAGAAATCATGATAATAGTAATATAAACTCTGAAATATTGGAGTGAGGGAAGTACCACCCCAGGAAGGGGAATTGTATAGCCAGAAAATAATGAATGGGAACAGTATATTGTATTCAACCATAGACGTTATATAGTAGCACCCGGTTCTGGTGACTACCACTGTATTGTATTATTTCCGCGCCGAGAGAATGGAGAAAGCCTTGAAGTTCTCCACCCGTCAATCCCCTTACAATGCACACACGAGCGCAGTTTGCGGTGTTTTGCATGTGACTGGAGCTCTACAGCGTTCTTGTCTGGTAATGGGTTTCACAAAGGAGTTGAATAGGAACAGGAATGTCAACGAGAGGAACAATTACCTTCTCCTTGGCAACACAAAATTCATCTCCCTATAAATAAATGAAAAAATTTCAAAGCTGAGAATCGGAAAGCGTCTTTTCAGGGGACAGGTCAGAATTACTGTGTACTATGGAGGGAAGGAATAATGTAGAAATATGACAGAGACAATACCGTGTTTCCAACCAGATCGATATCCATATCTGCAGATCTATCTGGAGGATAAGGCCATATTCACACGATCAGGTTTAAATGAGGATTCAGATCTTCACTGACGTTCTGCATCCAACGCAGTTGAATGGGGGTTTTGTAACCTCGATCACATGGAGCAGAAAAAAATTTGCGGACTAATAAAGGCACTGTGGATTTTAACTCCAGTTTTGGCCTTGTGGACACAGCCGATTTTTTCAAATCTGACATGTGTCACTTTATGTGGTACTTTGGAATGGTTTTACCTATCCAAGTGATTCTGAGATTGTGTTCTCGTGACATATTGTACTTTATGTTAGTGGGAAAATTTGGTCAAAAAATTCAATATTTATTTGTGAAAAACACCACAATGTGGAAATAATTTGCAAAAATTAGCACTTTTCTAAATTTAAATGTATCTGCTTGTAAAACAGATAGTAATACCACACAAAATAGTTATTGGTTTAAATTTCCCATATGTCTACTTTAGATTGGCATTGTTTTTTTTTACCGTCCTTTTATTTTTCTAGGACGTTACAAGGCTTATAGCAGCAATTTCTCACATTTTAAATATTGGTCCCTATTGGTCCCTATTGGTCCCTAAATATTGGTCCCTATTTTTTCAGGGACCAGTTCAGATCTGAAGTGGCTTTGAGGGCCTTATATATTAGAAACCCCCAATAAGTCACACCATTTTAAAAACTGCACCCCTCAAAGTATTCAAAACAGCATATAGACATTTTCTTAACCCTTTTAGGCGTTCCAGACAAATTAAAGCAAAGTAGAGGTGAAATTTAAATTTCATTTTGTTTGCCGAAATTTCATTTTAATCCATCCATTTTTTTTTCTGTGACACAGAAGCTTTTATTGGATTTCGGGGCCTCCTTTTTTTTTTTTAGAATATATTTGAGGCACCGTGTCAGGTTTGAAGAGGTCTTTGAAATCATCCAGTCTTTGAGTGCCCCATTTTGGAAACAACACCCCTCAAGGAATTTTTCTAGGGGTATAGCCAGCATTTTGACCCCACAAGTTTTTTGCTGAATTTATTGGAGGTAGTCAGGGAAGATGAAAATCTACTTTTTTCTGAAAAAACATAGAATTTTTTTATTTTTACAAGTAATAAAGGAGAAAAAGCCCCCCTCCCCAACATTTGTAAAGTAATTTATCCCGATTACGGCAATACCCCATATGTGGTAATAAACTGCTGTTTGACCCCACGGCAGTGCTCAGCAGAGAAGGAGCGCCATTTGGAGCACAGATTTTGCTAGACTGGTTTTCGGGTGCCATGTCGCATTTGCAGAGCTCCTGAGGTACCAGTACAGTGGAATCCCCCAAGTAGTGACCTCATATTGGAAACTGCACCCCTCAAAGAATTTATTTAGGGGTGTGATCACTTTTATGACACAATGTTTTTGTTTTTTTGCTGTATCTATTGGAAATCTGGCATGAAAAATAAGATGTTACATTTTTCACAAATGCGTCATTTATAGGACAGATTTTTCAGACACAACATGTAAGTGCAGGATAGCACCTCAATATTTATTGGGCTATTTCAGAGTTCAGTCGACTGCACTATTGATTACGTAAAAAAAAAAACCTGAAACTTTACGGAACGGAGACAAACAGAAACCATTAGCAATGGAAGCATAACCATTGAAATCAATGGTAATGCAAACGGAAGCTATGGTTTCCGTTTGCCTTTCCGTTGATAGGTTCATCCAATGGAAATGTCCGACGGAACCCATCAACGGAAACCGAACGCTCATGTGAACACACCCTGACAAGTGACGTGACTGACAGTGACGGATTGACGAAGACTAACTGACAGCTGACGCATCGAATTTACATAGACGAGATAGACAACTAACTAACTAACAAATAAATGTAATTATTATTTTTAGTGAATTACGACGAAAAAATAAATAAATGAAAGAAAAATCTCCCTTATACACTGGGAGGTGGTGGGGTCACACACTGGGAACAGTGGAACTGAAAATTGGGGTTTATCTGATCTCTCCAACGTCTCATCACCAACAGAGTGATCAGCGCTTGGGTGAAAACGCACTGTGATTGGTAGGTCCGAACAAATCCACCAATCACAGCAATCGCCGGCAATGGACCGCTGCTATTGGTCCATTGCCAGTCACATGGGACATGGGGCAGGGTAGTGGGGCTTAACTACAAGTTCCGGGAACAGTTTTCAAAACTTTTAATGCAGATACAATGTGATCAGTGGATCTATACACATCGATTGCCGGCATTGGACCGCTATTCTGGGTCCATTGCCGGTGACTCGGGGTGTTAGGTGTCGGGGACAGCTGCTTCCCCGCTTCTCGGTGCGCACAGTCACTCAGAGTGTGCACCGGGAAAGTCTCAGTAACTGTACGTCCTTGTGCGGAAAGTAACCTCCCGCGACAAAAACATGTTTATCATATGTGCGGTAACTGCACAGGAGAGCCGTGGAAAAGCCTTATTGAATTACAAGGAGGACGGTCCGCATGCGGATCTGCTTGGATATCTGCATAGAAATCCAATATGAGAGGAAAAAGATAGATAGATGATAGATAGATAGATAGATAGATAGATAGATAGATAGATAGATAGATAGATAGATAGATAGATAGATAGATAGATAGATAGATAGATAGATAGATAGATAGATAGATAGATAGATAGATAGGTAGATTAGATAGGTAGATTAGATAGACAGATAGATAGATAGATAGATAGATAGATAGATAGATAGATAGATAGATAGATAGATAGATAGATAGATAGATAGATAGATAGATAGATAGATAGATAGATAGATAGATATGAGATAGATAGATAGATAGATAGATAGATAGATAGATAGATAGATAGATAGATAGATAGATAGATAGATATGAGTCTGCCTGTATGGCATGTACGCCCATGCCCTTTTACAGGCAGAAGTCATGCCACCCTTCTCTCCTAGGGTTGGGGGAGGGGGTCTTCTGTCCTATTATGGTGGGTTGTGATATCATGAAACAGCCACAGCAGGGGTCCCGTTTTGATTTTTGCTATGTGGCCCCTCAGTTTCATATAGGGTCCTTTTTTAGTTTTGTATAATTTTTGCGATATTCTGTATTTGTTTCTATTTTCACAACACTTCATTTGTTTATTGCTTTAAATAATTTATCCTCCTCAGTGAAAACAAATCTATCGTCCGTAATGAATGCAGCCCCAAGAGTGGCATGAAAACATGTAAAATCAATTACACGGGAAGACGGCTCATTTACCGGCAGCTTAAGATCCACGGCAGCCCGTTTCCCTTCTAAGATGCGTGGCTATGTGTGTTATATGCTCGGGGGCTTATAGACCTCCAGTCCTCATAATGTTACCAATTTAGGAGTTGGGCGAGATCATCCAGAATGTATCAGCTGTCCCGAGACCTCAGAACCGGGAACGGACCGAGAATATCCATGGTCAACTGGTCAGCCAATCACAACGCGAGATGCATCATGTCCCTATATGGCCTATATGATATAACACCTGCAACATAAATCGGCTGCTCCAGTATATTAATTACAATATAATAACTCCGCTTCATACTTTGTGGAAATTTTGTCCATCGGCGGAGGAAGACCCTAAAAAATTTCCTATCTTACCCGCGTCCCCCTGCCATGCAGACTGCTGGGATCCTGGGCATAGACTGCTAATAATTGTACTAGAAATTAGCCTGAGATTTGATTGCCCCCCACCGTTCTTTCCAGAGATGTAGCTAAAGACTCATGGGCCCCCGGTGCTTAAGTTCTTCTTGAGCCCCCACCCAACTTCTCTTCACGGTTGACGGCCGCAGCCCACCCATAACTTTCGGCTGCATCACTGGGTCTCTTAGGGTAATGTGACAGCTTGACGGGCAACCAAATTCTTGAATCATCATTAGGGAAGACCTGTGTGCCGTGGTGATCTTCCCTGGACTCACCCAAGCGCTGAAGTCCCTCCTGTTGACACCTAGAATAGTCAATAATTTGGTGTCCGGTCGAAGCAGAGACATGAATTTGTCTCGTTCAGCTATAGGTTTCGTTACTCCGATATGCATGGTTTGCCCAATAGATTATTGCATCACCCGACTTCAATGCCAACATGAACAAGAGTCTCAATGCGGCAGCGGCTGACAGCGAGAAACGGTGCTGGACCACCACAGAAAGGTAAGTACATTACATACAGCGAGCCCTTCTTTTCTGGCAAAATCCAAAACCATAATTGGGAGGCCCATGTTGATCTTTGTTATGGTGCCCCTGTTTTCTATATACACCACAGATGAAAAAGATGTATCTCTGATATGGAAATATTTACTAGAAGAGTAGGCTCATAGAGGTTCCCGAACGAAATTTAATTCAACGTCAGAGTTACCCTGTAAAAGAATTGTGCCCACACAGTATTATGCCCCCTAAGTGCCACACACAGTATATTGCCCCCTGTAGTGCCCCTACACAGTATGATGTCCGCTTAGTGTCCTCCACACAGTATAATGCCCCCCTCTCCTGGCTGCCACACACAGCCCCCCTTGTAGATAGTGCCCCCTGTAGATTGTGCCATACAGCCTCCCTGTAGACAGCGCCATATCCCCCACCTCCTCCATGTAGACATTGCCATACAGCCCCCAACTCCCCTTTGTAGACAGTGCCCCAAAAAATTTTTTTTACTCACCTAGGACCCGTTCTGACGACGAACTGAGCTGCTCTACGACGGGATCCTTGCGTCGGCCGGCGTGATGTAGCCTAGTACAGAGTTTCCCAACCTATTCGGACTCGAGGCAGCACTGGAAAAATAAAATGTCCTCAGGTGACCCCTACCAAAAATTGCTTCCAGAAAGACAGAAATCGGCTAAAAACAAGCACTACGCTCTTAGGGTATGTTCACACTGCGTTTTTTGTAAGACAGAAAAAAATCTGCCTCATAATTCCTTCAGGAGCTGACAGCGTGTTTGACGTGTTTATTTTTGTGGGTTTTTTTAAGCTGTTGAAGAGAATGCAAAAGACTCAGGAATAAAAGCTCCAAACGAGGAATTATCTGCCTCCTATTAATTTATTAATTGGAGCTCTGAGGCGGAAACCACTTGAAGACCATCAGCCCCCCCACTCATAGTAAAATGATCATCGGCCCCCCACTCACAGTAAAATAACCATCAGCCCGCCATTCACAGTAAAATAGCTATCAGCCCCCCACTCACAGTAAAATGACCATCAGCACCCAACTCACAGATTCCCCCTTGTAGGTAGTGCCACACAGCCCCCTTGTAGGTAGTGCCGCACAGCCCCCTTGTAGGTAGTGCCACACAGCCCCCTTATAGATAGTGCCACACAGCCCCCTTGTAGGTAGTGCCACACAGCCCCCTTGTAGGTAGTGCCACACAGCCCCTCTGTAGGTAGTGCCACACTGCCCCCTTGTAGGTAGTGCCGCACAGCCCATTGTAGAAGGCACCCCCCTTCCTGTAGATTGCTTCATTCTAGCTCCCTGAAGGAGCGGAATCCCCCTGTGGCCGAGGATTCCGCTCCTGGATGGAGCGCTTGATGTCTCTGTCCAACGGGCGGCACCAGCGCCGCCATTCCCGGTGTTGCTGCTACCAGCCGCTGAATAAAGCCCCTTGATGACTGACGTGAAAAGGCGTATCGGCAGTCATTAAGGGGTTAAAGTAAAGCAATATAAGTTGTCCACCCCGATGTATAGCAGAAGACATCAATATTTGACTGGCAAAGATCTGAATCAGGACCCCCACAAATAAGCAGAAAGAAGGCACCACGTACCATTTGTTGTGTACATAGACACAGCGCCTCCTCTATATGAGTGTCTGTGCCTGGTACTGCAGCTCAAATATTGATAACCTGAAGATAAGCAGTCAAATTTAAATATTAAGAAATCCCTTTACTCCAAACACAATCTTATTTTTTTTTATGGGATTTCACACTGTTTTTGCTCTGTAGGAATGGTCTCATGCACAAAGTGAGCGAAATATAAAACGCACTACAAACCGCACGCTCCAGAAAAAATGGAATGTTACCAATGTTACAAAAAATCTGACACGTAAACGGCGTTTTTTAAATACTGGACCTTACTAACTGTGGGGTATTTAAAAAAAATGTACTGGCCAAAAATATATTTTGCGCACATTTACACATGCAAAAACACTCGGAGGAGCAAGTGAGCATGTTGTGGTAGCGTTTTAAAGCCTTTCATTGGCTTCCTGGGAAAAATGTGTCACGGTTTCAGAGTGGAAAATGTGCCACGTGTGGACATAAAACTTTTTTAATGCAACGTGTAATTTAATTGCGTCCAATTAAACAAAAACAAAAAAATGCTCTAATAGAACTTATTCCCATTGAAATCGATTGGAATCTTTGAAGAGTAAATGTACTTTCAGAAAACTTTTAATATGTCATAGAGAGAGGTTTTGATCAGTGGGGGTCCGAGCGCTGGGAACCCCACCGTTTGCTTAAACAATGCTACAGAAACACTCTGAACTCTAACTTGAAGCTTCTGGGACCCAATGCAAAATCTATAACAGGGCCCCCCATCTACCAGGTGCCATGTATAATACTGATGTGGCAGATGGGGCATGTATAAGAATAAAAATGTCCAAATGACATAAATACTCCATACACTCTGCCTATACTAAATATGCGTCACCCACATCCTACCAAGGTCAGACTGGCCCATCCGAGTGTTAGAGGATCCTCCGGCTCTAACAATATAATGGGCCCCAAAAGTCCTGCGGAAGACAACTTGAGTTGGTGGTGAATTTGGAGCCAATCACTGGCCACTGGGGCTTATATCTTATGAATGATTCACAAATAACCTATTAGACCTTATAGATGATATGTCCTGTGTGTGCACATGTTCCGTATGGATGGAGGGTGGGCCATAGAATTATTTCCTCTGGTGGGCCCAAGAAGCCTCAGTGCAACGCTGCATGCTACAAACGTACCGCTTACACAATGGTCACATGCCACACATCTCATCCACACACTGAACGCATGGACACGCCACACAACCTACCCACACACTGAACGCATGGACACGCCACACATCCTACCCACACACTGAACGCATGGACACGCCACACATCCCACCCACACACTGAACGCATGGACACATGCCACACATCCTACCCACACACTGAACGCATGGACACATGCCACACATCCTACCCACACACTGAACGCATGGACACACGCCACACATCCCACCCACACACTGAACGCATGGACACATGCCACACATCCTACCCACACACTGAACGCATGGACACATGCCACACATCCTACCCACACACTGAACGCATGGACACATGCCACACATCCTACCCACACACTGAACGCATGGACACATGCCACACATCCTACCCACACACTGAACGCATGGACACATGCCACACATCCTACCCACACACTGAACGCATGGACACACGCCACACATCCCACCCACACACTGAACGCATGGACACATGCCACACATCCTACCCACACACTGAACGCATGGACACATGCCACACATCCTACCCACACACTGAACGCATGGACACATGCCACACATCCTACCCACACACTGAACGCATGGACACATGCCACACATCCTACCCACACACTGAACGCATGGACACATGCCACACATCCCACCCACACACTGAACGCATGGTCACATGCCACACATCCTACCCACACACTGAACGCATGGAAACATGCCACACATCCTAGCCACACACTGAACGCATGGACACATGCCACACATCCCACCCACACACTGAACGCATGGACACATGCCACACATCCCACCCACACACTGAACGCATGGACACATGCCACACATCCTACCCACACACCGTTCCTCTGCAGATCTGTGGCCTCAATATTACTAGGCTATGCCCCCTCCTGATGCCACAAATTGACAGCTGCCTCACCTCTCCCTGACCATGTTGGCAGTAATAGCCCCCTCCCATTGATGCCCCTGTGAAGCTGCTCTGGCGGTACTGGCACTAGGTCCATCCTCGAAAGCCTAATCCCCCTCCTCATTCCCAAAAAGGTCTATGCTAATTTTATGGATGATACCACTGGCGTAGCTATAGATGTTATACACGTATAACTATAGGGGATGCCCAAGTGCCCCACTGCAGGTGTTGTACATTTTTCATTGGGACCCAGATATACCTGAGGAAGTTACACTTTATAAGGGTCAGTCTTCAGTATGTTATGTAGGGTACCAACGTCTACGGGCCCTTTTAAAAAAAAAAAAAAAAAAGCAATGAAGACCCCCTAGAAATAAGCAGTCCCCGCCACGGCTTGATCTATGTTTTCTATAAGATCATTTTTCCTGGACCTTTGAGCCTCGCCCTTAGGCGGGATTCACACGACCGGGTCGTTCCCGAGCCCGAGTGTCGGCCGGTAAAATCGGCCATTTTGCCCGGCCGGTTTGCATTAAGTTTTGCATCCGTGCCGGGCCGGGCAGATCCGGACAGTGACATCAGCGGCAACTCCTGAAGGGGAATCCCCATGTGTTCGGGGATTCCGCTTCAGGAGTTTCCCCTGATGTCACTGCCCAGATATGGACAGAGACATCAAGCGCTCTGTCCAGGAGCGGAATCCCCGAAAACACGGGGATTCCGCTCCTTCAAGGAGCTAAAGTGCGGCTAGCACATAGCAGAGCGGGGAGATACCTCCCTGCTCTGCTATAGTGGCGTCGCTGCAGTAGTAGCAGCTGCAGCTGCTAGCGGTACCATCGAAGGTGTCGCCGGGCCAGGGTGCTTTTCAAGCAGGGGAAGGGAGCCAGCGCAGCGCTCCCTTCCACCTGCTGTACACCCCGGCCCTGCCACACAGTGTACAGCGATGCCATTCGTCAGAATGGCATCAACTCCTCCTCCTCACATGCACTCTGCGCTGTGAGGAGGAGGAGATAGAGCGCAGGCTCCGGAAAACCCGGCCATCACTCGGGACACATCCCGGTGATGGCCGTGTATTACCCGGCCCCATAGACTTCTATGGGAGCCGGGCGGCCGGGTACCCGGGCGAAGATAGAGCATGTCCTATTTTTTGACGGCCGGTTTTTCCGGCCGTCAAAAAATCGGTCGTGTGAATAGCCCCATTAGGGGTCTATTATTCCTAATGCAGCCGTAGTAGGGATGACGTGACAATATAAGATTGTAAACTCGATCGACCCCCAAGCTGCGAGGAAAGGAAGAACGAATACCAATGTAATGAACTAATATTCCGCAGTGCTGTGAACAGTATTTTTCTTTTTTTTCACGTGACCTCTTGTGTAATCTCAACGTTATAATTTTATCCTCGGGAGAAGACACAGATCGTCGACATCAGCAGTTAACAGAAGTGCTGAGCCGGCTATTTGTACAGTGCGGGTGAAGTTATTAATGATAATGATGTAATCACAGGGTTTGAAGTTTTTGGATGTCTATTGGGCACTTCCATTAATTTTTTAGAAAACTGGGCAATTTCTTAGGGCTCCCGTTACCTATCGGGGCCCCGAGGACAGGAACTACAGGAGCAAACTAAAACGACTCACTGTATGGCGGTAATATTTAGGAAATAAATCATGTTGGAACTATATTGCAATATTATACCGGCTCTTTATCCCATTCCCGCTGCAGCGAATTAAAAAAAATTGTACATTTTAAATTTTCTATCCCCCCCCCCCCACCGCTTTCCAAGAGCCATAACTTCCCCCCCCCCCCCATTGTCGACACAGCCATATGATGAATTTTTATTTGTGGGACAAATTGTAGTTTTGAATGGTACCGTACTTAGAGACTTTAAAAAAAATTTTTTGGGTGGGGGGGGGGGGGGTGGAACAAAAAAACATAAATTTGTTTATTGGTTTTTGGGTTTTATTTTTACAGCGTTGAACGTGTAGTAAAAATGACATGTTAACTTTATTCTGCAAGGCAATACAATTATGGCGGTGCCATAACTTAGTTTATTTTATGTTTTACTACTTTTCAAAATAGAAATAATTTGTTCAAAAAAAAATATTGTGTTGTGTCGCCATATTCTGAGAATAATTACTTTTTTTATTCTCCTGTCAGTGGAGAGGTGTGAGTGCTTTTTATGTGTAGTTTTTATTTGTACTATTTTAGGGTACATATGACTTTTTGATTACTTTTTTTCATACATTTTTTTGGAAAGGCAAAGTGACCCAAAAACATAAATTCTGTCTTTTTATTTTATTTTTGTTCAACGTGCAAGATATTTTTGAGCATTTAAGGGGTAACTAAACTTTCAAAAAAAAATGGACATGTCAAAGTGACCTGTCAGAAGTATTGATTGATGGGGGTCCGAGCCCTGAGCCCCCCACCGATTGCTAAAACAAAGCTGCAGAAGCGCCTGGGTGAGCATCGTGCAGCTTCGTCTCTGATCGAAAGCTGAGCACACTGTGTACGGGCTGAATAGAAAGTATATGAGCCGTACACCACTCAATTGGCTTTCCCGATCAAAGTCGATCAGAAACGAAGCGGCACAGTGCTCACCCGAGCGCTTCTGCCGCTCCATTTCAGCGATAGGTGGGGTCTCAATACTCAGACCCCACCGATCAAAACTTCAGACATGTCACTATGAAAGTTGGAATGTTTAGCCACCCTTTAATATATATATTTTTTTCATATTCTTAAAGCGAGGCGTCAGCTGTAATATATGCCAGCTTCTGTGCCACTCCTTACTCCCTCCCGACTATGACATACATGTATGTCACATGTCTGTAAGAGATTAGAAATGCATTGCATTTGTGCGGCAAAATTTTCAGTATATGGCGGTATTTCATTTTTTCAGTATATTGCGGTATTATGTGGGCTGAAACTACAAGAAACAATTCAATAAAACTTTTATCATTTTCTATAAATCTAGCCCTGTATATGTTACACAAAAATGTCCAATTCCATGCTTCAAAGCCCTCTTGGCCGTCTTGGCTGCTTTTTTTGTCTGCCCCATTCGAAAACATCTATAAACAATGGCTCCGGTTTAGCTGCATTGTCTATTGGAGTCGGCGGTAGTCTGAAAGCCACGTCCTGTCTAGGCGGCTCCTTGCATACACTGCAGCTTTGCTTTTTTAGATTGACTGCTGTGTTCAAAGGTATTTTTACTCGGCCCGTATGGGCCATGAAAATAAGCACTGATCGGTGAGACATCTCGACGATCGGAACTCGTTTTGCTCCTTTTACAAGGAGCTATGGTTTGTAACGTGTGAGGACAGACAATCATTACTACGATCGTTCGTCCCCTTACGTTTCCGTCATGTCGGCAGCAAATCCCCGTGTTTAGACAGGGAAAGGTGCTGCCAACTAGCGACCATTTTATTGGCCACATAAATGAGGCAATCAGCCAATGATCAAGCATTTGCTTGTTCATCGGCAGATGGTTAATAATCGTAAATGGGTGTTCGTATGAACGTTCCTTTTCCCACAAATACATGTGTCCCCTGTCTACAGGATAGGGATACATGTGTGATCGCTGGGGCTGTGACCACTGGGACGACCAGCAACGTGGAGAACGGGGGACCAAAAGTCCCATAGAAATTAATGGAGCGCTGGCCGAGCATGTGCACCAGCTCCAATCTCATGGAGCACTTCAGAGTACTTTCGGTCCCCCCTTCTCCTCATCGCTGGGGGTCCCACGGTCAGACCCCCGGTGATCACACATGTATCCCCTATCATGTGGATAGGGGATACATGTGTTTTGTGGGAAAACCCCCTATAAACACTTTGTTAAATCTTTGTTAAACTGTGGAGGAAGACACACAAACTAAGAATATGCCTCCATCCACATTTCCCATCTTACCTGCGCCCCCCTACTGGGAGACTGCTACCAATTGTACCGGGAGTCAATATGGGATTTGAGGAGTTTGCCACCCCCCCCCCCCCCCCCCCCCGTTCTTTCAACACCAATACAGGAGGAAGACGGAGAAATGAGATTGGCTCTGAAACTCAAACCAGAGCCACCAAGAAGCGATGGACATTTCCTAACAACCAATATGTGTTTGGAATGTGGGGTGCACCATATTCCTCAAAACGGTGCATGCCATTTGATAAATACTCTTGGGCTTCAACAGGTCTCACCCGGTGTCTTGGGCCTAGGCCTACAAAAGATTCATTCCTTGCCTACACTTGAGGGTAATTCACATATTTCTTCACTCCAAGAGCTGAATTTGGGAATATGGAGAGACACGGGACATGATTGGCATGAGTTATGACTATGATGAGCAGAACAATAGTGATGACCAATATGGTGGACCATCAACGCTCCTACTCACTGCATAACTAAGCCTATTTGTTATGTAATGCCGGCAGCCATATGGAATACTAGGCACATTTTCTGCTCAAGGCCCCAGGATCAAGAGCGTAGTTAGGAGTTTTTTCATCCACGGCAAAAAATCATTCCTTTCTTCGGTGGCCGGCTATTTGTTGCCGGTTTCTCATTGGCACTCCCTACGCCACCCAGCACCTGGGTACATGACCCATCAGCCCTTTTAGCTATTCCCTTGCCCACAGTTAGGATGACAAACCCCTAGGGAGCTACAGTAATTCAGGTCCAGTTTAATGTGTGGCATACTGGGCAATTGCCAAAAGTCCCCTTTTCCCTATGGCCCCAAAGGATGGGACTACCAGAAGCAATCTGAGTGTAGAGTGGAAAAACATTCTGATTCACTATAAGTTCCAGTAGCTTGCGGATGGCTGATTTACACTGAACATGGCCACGCAATCCTCTTTTTCCACCACTCTGCGCTAATCTATATGGCACTAATGCTACCTACGCCACTAAATATAAATAAATATGCATTACAGCTAAATATACTTACAATAGGGTGGTTCTTAGTGCACATTTTGATCAAATTGTGTGAGACCACTTGCCACGATTCTTGCGTTCTTGCACCTGTATACACGTTTTGTATCATTTTCTTGGAATGTGCTGTTCAAACCTTTGTGTTGTTTATATGATTCATATGGGTGGGGTTAGTGACTGCCCCCATTTTTTTTTTATCTTGAACTCCTCCCATTTTGCCCTGGGTGATTTTAATTAGTTTAATGCTGGTTCCAACCATCCCCAGATATATATGTAGGCTTAGTCCCAGTTCTGTGTGTATGTGCAGCGTAGGTTCCCACCTCATAGAGGACGCCTTGTCGTGGCAGGTGGGCTCACACAATTTGATCAAAATGTTCGCTAAGAAACTCCCTATTGTAAGTAGAGTTAGCAGTAATGCATATTTATTTATTATTGTAAGTACAATATATGGCCGTGTTATGAGGGCACTATATGATAGTATTATTTGCATACTGTATTATTCAAGCATTATATGGCGGTATTATTTTTTTTATATGCTACATTTTAAATAATGAGAAAAATTTCTACAAATTAGTGTGGGGTGCCTACTTGACTTGTTGTCCAGGGCTTTATTTTCTCTATAATTTACTTGGATCTATTGGGTATTTTCTTTTGAGTATAACACATAGCGACTTATGATATTATAGCCATCTTACATATGACGACACATTTGAAGATACATTTAGCCGATATTTCTCAGTCCCGCTTGGAGCTGCTACACGTTCACAGATATAATGTATGAACTTGGTAAAACAATTTGCAGGCTAATACTGCTTGACCTCAGGAGAAAACACATCTCTTCAAAATGTGCCATAAATGCGTGGCAGTCTATTTGTCAAGACACCACATGTTAGGCTTAGATACAGGGTCCCAGCAGACAGCAATCTGTATAAGATTATTATCTGCTGGGGCACTGTATCTAAGCCTACTATGTGTGATGCTGTCTGATGGGCCCTGTATCTAAGCCTACCACATGTTAGGCTTAGATATAGGATCCCAGCAGACGGTAATCTTATACAGTATACGATTACTCTCTGCTAGGGCCCTGTATCTAAGCCTACTATGTGGTAGGATTAGATACAGGGCCCATCAGACAGTATCATAAATGGCCATGTATCCAAGCCCACGATGTGGTAGGCTTTGATACAGGGCCCATGTGTGATACTGTCTGTTATACTCTGTATCTATGCCCACCACAAGGCAGGCTTAGATACAGGGCACCTCTTCGGCTCTGGGTGCAGCGGATGTCCTGACACCATCCAGCATTGTGATGTCATGACGCGAGAAGACGTCAGGACGTCTGCTGCGCTTGGGAAGGAGGAGAGTAAGTATGGTGTCACCACTATATTGACAGGGGCCCGTGTATTTTATTACAGAGGTCCCAGTTACTATAGTAACTTTCTATAGACGTGGTGCAGGGGGGGAGCGCCCCCCCCCCCCCTGGCTTCGGGGCCCGGCCGCAATTGCGACGGCTGTGACGCCTATAGGTACTCCACTGAATGTGGCAGTCACCCGGTGATACGGGGCACCGAGCCGAAGATCTGGGGCTTGGGACCCGAAGGCCCAGTGCTAGCGACACCCCTGGACCATGACCATCAGCCTAGAGATTACGGGGAGGCCTTTAACTCCAAGATTCCAATGTGGAAACGTAATCTTTATTTGCTAAAACACCCTGAAAGGTTGAAGCAAAATGAAACCATATTGGAAGAATTTTTCCATTTTAATCATAGCCCTGATACGAAGATCGGTAATCTTTGGTTTGCTCATAAAGGGTTTGTGTGAGGTATTTTTTTTCAATCAAAATTTTAGCTACTAGAATTCATAAGTTACTTTCTAACCTCCTGTCTCCAGACCAGGTGGGGTTTGTGGAGGGTAGACAATGTAGGGACGGTACCAGAAGAATGGTAAATCTTCTTCAGATTTACAAGAACCCCACTGTATTTATGTCTCTTGATGCCAAGAAGGCTTTCGACAGAGTTCATTGGGGTTCCTGAAAGCTGTTCTGCTTAAATTTGGATCCGCTGGACACATTGTAAACGCTATCATGGGATTATACCCTGACCCTATGGCACAGGAACTGACCTCTGGGTTTCTCTCTAAAAGTTTTAGAATTACAAATGGCGTTCATTTGGCAAATGAAGTTTAATGTAGATAAATGTAAAGTTATGCATCTGGGTACCAACAACCTGCATGCATCATATGTCCTAGGGGGAGCTACACTGGGGGAATCACTAGTTGAGAAGGATCTGAGTGTACTTGTAAATCCTAAACTAAATAACAGC
The DNA here is from genome assembly GCF_050947455.1 of Rhinoderma darwinii. Taxonomy (NCBI): domain Eukaryota; kingdom Metazoa; phylum Chordata; class Amphibia; order Anura; family Rhinodermatidae; genus Rhinoderma; species Rhinoderma darwinii. The sequence goes on from NW_027462472.1 coordinate 50,719, forward strand.
ATGCAATGTCAATCAGCTGCTTCAAAGGCCAGCAGGATATTGTCGTGTATTAAAAGAGGCATGGACTCGCGGGACAGGGATGTAATAATGCCACTTTACAAAGCATTAGTGAGGCCTCATCTAGAATATGCAGTCCAGTTCTGGGCTCCAGTTCATAGAAAGGAGAAAAAATACAAAGAAGAGCAACTAAGCTAATAAGGGGCGCGGATATTCTAAGTTATGAGGAAAGATTAAAAGAACTAAACCTATTTAGCCTTGAAAAGAGATGACTAAGGGGGGACATGATTAACTTATATAAATATATTAATGGCACATACAAAAAATATGGTGAAATCCTGTCCCTCCGTCTGGAGAAAAAAAGGTTCAACCTGCAGAGGCGACAAACCTTCTTTAGGGCGGATTCACACGAACGTGAATTGCGTCCGTGCAGGCCGCGTGGTTTTCACGCGGCTCACATGGACCAATAGAAGTCTATGGGGCAGTACAGACAGTCCGTGCTTTTTGTGCAGCGTTTGTCCGCTGCGTAAAAAGAGCGACATGTTCAATATCTCGGCGTATTTCGCGCATCACGCACCCATTGAAGTCAATGGGTGCGTGAAAACCACGCAGGTCGCACGGAAGCACTTCCGTGCGAACTGCCTGTTTCGCGCAACAGCTGTCAAAAGGATAAATGTAAACAGAAAAGCACCACGTGCTTTTCTGTTTACAAACATCCAAATGGCGTGTCATAATGATGGCGGCTGCGCGAAAAGCACGCAGCCGCGCATCATATGATGCTGCCTCACGGAGCAGGTAAGTGGCTTTTGCGCAGGCAAAACGCTGCGTGTTTTGCGTGCGCAAAAACGCCACGTTCGTCTGAATCAGCCCTAACTGTGAGAACTGTGAGTCTATGGAATTGTCACCGCAGGAGCCGTCACAGCAGGGACAGGAGATGCTGCAAAAAAGGCTTAGATAGTTTCCTAGAACAAAAAAATATTCGCTCCTATGTGTAGAAATGTTTCCCTTTCCTTTTTCCATTCCTTGGTTGAACTTGATGGACAGGTGTCTTTTTTCAACCGACAAACTATGTAACTATGTAATATATGTAACTATGTAATATATGTAACTATGTAACTATGTAATATATGTAACTATGTAACTGTAGCGCCCATGGCCGCGGGACGTCGGGTTCACTCACCTCCCGACGCCCGCAGCCATGGATCTGTGAGCGCTGGCCTCCGTCTCCCTCCTAGGAGATGCCAGCACTCACTTCCGCTACATCCGGCCGGGTCCCGTAGGGTGCGCGCGCACGCTCGCGCCCGCTCTTAAAGGGCTAGCGCGCGCACATGAAAACAATGTTCATTAACCCACATGATTTCCTGCCCTATAAGAATGCCCCAGCCCTTCTGATCCTTGCCTGAGCGTTGTTAGTCTTTCCCTGTCTGTCTCGCAAATGGTCCCTTAGTGTCTCCCGTTCCAGCTGTTACCCGTGCCCTGTTACCGTTCCTGTATTCTGCATTGTTCCTGTGCCTACCCGTGTTCAAGTGCCATCTGCCACGTCAAGTGCCATCTGCCACGTCAAGTGCCATCTGCCACGTCAAGTGCCATCTGCTCATCGGATACTGCCCGCCACGTCTGGCGCCACTTTCCGCACCTGCCTCCATACGTGCTGAAGCCACAGTCACCGTCCGGACTATTTCAGGTACCTAAGCATTACTGTCTGCTATCTTGCTTTCACATAGACTGTGACCTGGTCAGCTGCCTCCCCGCTACGGCGGAGCGGCCTAGTGGGTCCACAAACCCAGTGTCCGTGACAGTAACTATGTAATATATGTAACTATGTAACTATGTAATATATGTAACTGTATAACTATGTATAACCATGTAACTATGTAACTATATAATGAAATTGATATGGGGCTCTTCTAAACTAAGAATTAATAAGGCCTCATGCACACGACTGTAAAAACTCCCGTTATTAGGGGTCGAAATTACGACCCGTAATAACGGGCTCATAGACTTCTATTGGCCACGGGTACCATCCCGTTTTCTTACGGGAAGGTGCCCGTGCTATTGAAAAAGATAGAACATGTCCTATTTCAGGCCGTAATAACGGCACGGACAGCCCATAGATGTCTATGGAGCTCCCGTAATGACGGGTGGCTACATGTGTGCACCCGTCATTACGGCAGCGTTGCTAGGCAACGTCAGTAAATAGTCACTGTCCAGGGTGCTGAAAGAGTTAACTGATCGGGAGTAACTCTTTCAGCACCCTGGACAGTGAATTCCGACCAGAATATAGAGCAACCTGTAAAAAATAAAAATAAAAGACGTTCATACTTACCGAGAACTTCCTGCTTCCTCCAGTCCGGTCTCCCGGCTGTTGCCTTGGTGACGCGTCCCTCTCGACATCCGGCCCGACATCCCTGGATGACGTTACAGCCCATGTGACCGCTGTAGCCAATCACAGGCTGCAGCGGTCACATGGACTGCCGCGTCATCCAGGGAGGTTGGGCTGGATATCGAGAGGGACGCGTCACCAAGACAACGGCCGGTAAGTATGAAATTCTTTAACTTTTATTACAGAAAGGGCTGCCCCTTCCCTCTATCCTGCACTGATAGAAAGAAGGGGCTGCCGATTAGTGCAGTGCTATTTTGCAGGCAAAAACGTTCACGGGTCCATAAATACTGGTGCAAAACGGGTCAAATACGTGTGACACCAGACCCGTATTTACGCCAGTATTTACGGGTGGGAAAAAATACGGTCGTGTGCATGAGGCCTAAGTCTGCTTTATATCCACCTATTAGTAACGGGGGGGGGGGGGGGGGGTGCCAAACCTGATTAGGTATTATAGGGCTAATTTAGTTGACGAAACAAAAGAATGGTGGGTACAGACCAACTCGCAGCAGCGGTTAAGTATAAAATAATCATTTATGAAAGGGATATCTTTAAGTTCCTATCCATCCGCTCAATTTTTAAAACCATTTAGCTTTTACCTGCCGTTATTTACCATGCGAGCTGCTTGTTGCATATGGAGGTCCACTAGATTGAATAAGTAGCTCATTAAGTTATCATTATATGATATGCCCCTACTTGCTATAGAATACCATATACCTTATTTACGTTTTGGAGAACGGACTAGAAGAGGTATTAATACCTTGTCCCACTTGAGTGAAAACAATATCCTGGTGATGGTCGATACCCTACATGAAAACTTCTCCTTACCTAATTCTATGTTTTATACATTTTTTAATTTTCGACATTTATTATCAACTATGGATATAGTATAGAGTGTAGCCCCCAACATCCCCTCCTTTCTAAATTTTTCTTCAGAAGTGGAACAGGTATTAGGGGACTATCAGTGGCTTCCACTTCTTTAGGCAATGAAACCCCCTTGGTAAGGCAACATTCATGACTAAATGGGAAGAGGAGCTTCAAATTATATTTTCTATAGAGGAATGGAAAACTCCTTTACATGGGGCGAATAAAGGATCAAACTGTATAAATCATGCAGAATTGAATAGGAAAATACAGCTGCGATGGTACGTGTCCCCTGCAAGACTATCCCGGGTAATTCCTAACTATCAGACTCTATGTTGAAGGGGTTGCGGATGTGTAGGAACCTTGTTGCATATGTGGTGGTCCTGTCCCGCTCTGGTTTCTTCGTGGGATCAAGTATCTCAATTATTAACACAAATCATGGGCTTAGTTTGCACTTTCTGATAACTGATGACCTATTCACCAGATAGGTCATCAGTATATGATCGCTGTGTGTCCGACATCCGAACCCGGCACCGATCCGCAACTCTGGCTGCCTCTGTGCACCGGATGTCTGGATCCGGATGTAGTAGTTGGAGCCGTAAACAGATGGCTCCGACCACTGGTGACCTATCCAGTGGATAGGTCACCAGTTTTCAGAAAGTGGAAAACCCCTTTAAATCTGCCCTAGCAGTTCTATGTTTGGGGTTAGAAAATATTCCTAAAGAGTAAGATGAATTTGTGCCCATGTCTTGACGGCATCTCGCAGGGCGATTGCCGATAAGTGCAAATTAGCCGATAGCTCTCACGTTTCAGAGGTCGTAACATTGGTAAACCAACATACGCAGCATGAGTTCATATATACATGCAACTTACAGTCCAGGAAAAAAAATTATAATCAATGGAGACCATGGTTGGAAAGTCCATTTGTAATAAATTTACCGACATCTGTAATATAATAGAGGTGTTTCTGAGGGGAAAAGGTGTTTATCCACTTACCAAACTATGTATAAAGATGTTGTCTGCACTGCCCAATCTAAGAAAGAAAGTCTGGTTATTATATTGCTGTATAGGAAAAATTTATTTTAAAGTTTGTAAACCCCCCCCCTTTTTTTCTTTCTCTTCTCTCTCTATATGGTTGGTTTTGTATAATTTGTTTTTTGAAAAAGAAAATAAAAATTCTTGAAATCAAACAAATCATTCAGTAACAATCACCGTAACTATGAGACCATTCTTGAATTAGTTCCTTAACCATCCCACCCGCTGCCTCTGTCTTGGTCCTCTGTGTATTTTCACTTCATTGCTTCCTTCCTTTCTTACTATCCAATATCTCCTTCCTTTCTTTCCATATTTCCATGGTTTTTATTCCATAACCTTATATTTATTTTCTATCCCATATTTCCTTCTTTTGTTCCTATTCCATATTTCCCCCTTATCTCCTTCCCTCCTTCCTTATCTATTATTTTCTTCCTTTTCTATCCCTTACCCCCTTCCTCTATCTCATATCTCCTTCCATCCTTCCTATGCTATATTTCTTTCCATCTTTTTGTCTTTCCTTCTTTATGTCATACTTTATTCCTTTTCTATACTTTACTTCCTTCTTACATTATTATTTTTATTCATCCTTCCTTTTTCCCTATTCCATACGTTCCTTCAATTCTTCCATCCTTCCTGCTTTACTTCCTATTCCATATCTCCTGCTTATCTGTTTCCTTCCTTATCTATTATTTTCTCCCATTTCTATCCCATACTTGCTTCCAGTCTATCCCTTACCCCCCTATCTTATATTTCATTCCATACTTATTATACCATATTCCTTTCCATCCTTTCATCTTTCCTTCCTTATGTCATACTTTTTTCCTTTTCTATCCTATACCTTCTTACCACTACCATTATTCTTTTCATCTATCCTTCCCTCTATATCCCATACTTTATTCCTTTTCTTTCTTTCTTTCTTTCTTTCTTTCTTCTTTCTTTCTTTCTTTCTTTCTTTCTCGCTCTCTTTCTTTCTTTCTTTCTTTCTTCTCTCTTTCTTTCTTTCTTTCTTTCTTTCTTTCTCTCTTTCTTTTTCTTTCTTTCTTTCTTTCTTTCTTTCTCGCTCTCTTTCTTTCTTTCTTTCTTTCTTTCTCTTCTTTCTCTCTTTCTTTCTTTCTTTCTCTCTTTCTTTCTTTCTTTCTTTCTTTCTTTCTTTCTTTCTTTCTTTCTTTCTTTCTCTCTCTCTTTCTTTCTTTCTTTCTTTCTTTCTCTCTTTCTTTCTTTCTTTCTTTCTTTCTTTCTTTCTTTCTCTCTTTCTTTTTCTTTCTTTCTTTCTTTCTTTCTCGCTCTCTTTCTTTCTTTCTTTCTTTCTTTCTCTCTTTCTTTCTCTCTTTCTTTCTTTCTTTCTCTCTTTCTTTCTTTCTTTCTTTCTTTCTCTCTCTCTTTCTCTCTTTCTTTCTCTCTTTCTTTCTTTCTTTCTTTCTCTCTCTCTTTCTTTCTCTCTTTCTTTCTTTCTTTCTCTCTTTCTTTCTCTCTTTCTTTCTTTCTTTCTTTCTTTCTCTCTTTCTTTCTTTCTTTCTTTCTTTCTTTCTCTCTTTCTTTCTTTCTTTCTTTCTCTCTTTCTTTCTCTCTTTCTTTCTTTCTTTCTTTCTTTCTCTCTTTCTTTCTCTCTTCTTTCTTTCTTTCTTTCTTTCTTTCTCTCTTTCTTTCTTTCTTTCTTTCTCTCTTTCTCTCTTTCTTTCTCTCTTTCTCACTTTCTTTCTCTCTCTCTTTCTTTCTTTCTTTCTTTCTTTCTCTCTCTCTTTCTTTCTTTCTTTCTTTCTCTCTCTCTCTTTCTTTCTTTCTTTCTTTCTTTCTTTCTCTCTTTCTCACTTTCTTTCTTTCTTTCTCTCTCTCTTTCTTTATCTCTTTCTTTCTTTCTCTCTTTCTTTCTTTCTTTTTCTTTCTTTCTTTCTTTCTTTCTTTCTTTCTTTCTTTCTTTCTTTCTTTCTTTCTTTCTTTCTTTCTTTCTTTCTTTCTTTCTTTCTTTCTTTCTTTCTTTCTTTCTTTCTCTCTTTCTTTCTTTCTCTCTTTCTCTCTTTCTTTCTTTCTCTCTTTCTTTCTCTCTTTCTTTCTCTCTCTCTTTCTTTCTCTATTTCTTTCTCTCTTTCTTTCTTTCTTTCTTTCTTTCTTTCTTTCTTTCTTTCTTTCTTTCTTTCTTTCTCTCTTTCTTTCTTTCTTTCTCTCTTTCTTTCTCTCTCTCTCTCTCTCTTTCTTTCTCTCTCTCTTTCTTTCTCTATTTCTTTCTCTCTTTCTTTCTTTCTTTCTTTTTCTTTCTTTCTTTCTTTCTTTCTTTCTTTCTTTCTTTCTTTCTTTCTTTCTTTCTTTCTTTCTTTCTTTCTTTCTCTCTTTCTTTCTTTCTTTCTCTCTTTCTTTCTCTCTCTCTCTCTTTCTTTCTTTCTCTCTTTCTCTCTCTCTCTCTTTCTTTCTTTCTTTCTTTCTCTCTTTCTTTCTTTCTATCTTTCTCTCTTTCTTTCTCTCCAGTGTGAATTATCATGTAAATAGATGAGATTATATTCTCATCCATAGATATCTGTTCTACTGGCTGGATGATCAAACGTGTTTACAATTTTTCTTGGCCACTGACCAATATTTTCCTATGCATAGCAATATAAATCTTCAGTTTCTCTATGATAAGAATGTTTTTTCATGGATAAACCGTTTCAAAGTAAGAACAATTTTTTTTTTATATTGAATAAGTATTTGATTCTTGGGGATAAGTCTTGTCTATGTCTTACATGAGGGTTATTTTGTGTGATCCTGAACGTGTCCTTTTTTGCCTTTCAGCACCCCTGGGATGTCGTAGTTATTATTTCTCATATCTTGTGTTTCTGTATCTGTTTCAGACCTACAATAATACTGAAATTAATTTCTGAGCGCACGACATGTCAGACACGAAAGTCAAGCTTTTCCTTTGTGCTCCTCTCAGAGCTGATACACATTTTATTCTCACATGCCTCTGCCCTGACGTCATTTCAGCTTCCAATTGTGAAATATATTCTCTAAATACTTATTACATTGAAAAAAAAAAGTATTCACCCTCCGCCGTGGATTTATTCATGTTTTATTGTGTCACAACATTAAATCCAATTTTCAAGTAACCTGTTAATAGACGGGAATCTCTCCTATGGTAGTATCTGTGCATCACAAGGACAGCCTATTGATTTCGGTAAGCAGCATGTAACGCTTCATTAAAACTATGGTGGCGCTGCAGGGGAAATGAACACCTGCTGCCAGGTTCGCTCACGGATCAGAGCTGATTAGTGGGGATCTCAGCAGTAGGACACCTCCATAACAGATTTAGCACCTAGCCCCATAACAGAGTCAGCCTTGAACTTTGCCCTTATACGTATCAGTTCACGCAGTTTTTTTTGGAGCTCATTTTGACATGGAAACTGCGTCTGAATCAGCGCCAAAAAACACCCCATATCATTGATTTCAATGGGAGGCAGAGGAGTTTTTTTTCTCTGGGGCTGCTTTTGTCGGCTTGTGGATAAAAAAAAGTGTGATGCTCTTTCTTGGAGCGGTTTTTGCCTCTGAACCTCCATTGAAAACAATTGGAGGCATAAAAAAAATTTCTCCACTTGTTTGAAGCATTTTTGTTGCAGTTTTTGACCAAAAACCCCCTGAGGTTTTTGCATTGGATTCATTTTACAAAACGTGTAAGAGAAACCGTGGCAAAACCCACAGCAAAAAAACTCAGCAGAAAGGTTTTTGAGGTAAATTTTTTCTGCCTAACAAAAAACTCTGTATGAACTTATCCTAACTCTGCCTCAGTGCCCCTATAACAGAGCCAGCCACAGTGCCCCTATAACAGAGCCAGCCACAGTGCCCATATAACAGAGCCAGCCACAGTGCCCATATAACAGAGCCAGCCACAGTGCCCATATAACAGAGCCAGCCACAGTGCCCATATAACAGAGCCAGCCACAGTGCCCATATAACAGAGCCAGCCACAGTGCCCCTATACAGAGCCAGCCACAGTGCCCCTATAACAGAGCCAGCCACAGTGCCCATATAACAGAGCCAGCCACAGTGCCCATATAACAGAGCCAGCCACAGTGCCCATATAACAGAGCCAGCCACAGTGCCCATATAACAGAGCCAGCCACAGTGACCCTATAACAGAGCCAGCCACAGTGCCCATATAACAGAGCCAGCCACAGTGCCCATATAACAGAGCCAGCCAAAGAACCCATATAACAGAGCCAGCCACAGTGCCCATATAACAGAGCCAGCCAAAGAACCCATATAACAGAGCCAGCCACAGTGCCCCTATAACAGAGCCAGCCACAGTGCCCATATAACAGAGCCAGCCACAGTGCCCCTATAACAAAGCCAGCCACAGTGCCCATATAACAGAGCCAGCCACAGTGCCCATATAACAGAGCCAGCCACAGTGCCCCTATAACAGAGCCAGCCACAGTGCCCCTATAACAGAGCCAGCCACAGTGCCCCTATAACAAAGCCAGCCACAGTGCCCATATAACAGAGCCAGTCACAGTGCCCATATAACAGAGCCAGCCAAAGAACCCATATAACAGAGCCAGCCACAGTGCCCACCACAGTGCCCCTATAACAGAGCCAGCCACAGTGCCCATATAACAGAGCCAGTCACAGTGCCTATATAACAGAGCCAGACACAGTGCCCATATAACAGAGCCAGCCACAGTGCCCCTATAACAAAGCCAGCCACAGTGCCCATATAACAGAGCCAGTCACAGTGCCTATATAACAGAGCCAGACACAGTGCCCATATAACGGAGCCAGTCACAGTGCCTATATAACAGAGCCAGACACAGTGCCCATATAACAGAGCCAGCCACAGTGCCACTATAACAAAGCCAGCCACAGTGCCCATATAACAGAGCCAGTCACAGTGCCTATATAACAGAGCCAGACACAGTGCCCATATAACAGAGCCAGCCACAGTGCCCATATAACAGAGCCAGCCAAAGAACCCATATAACAGAGCCAGCCACAGTGCCCCTATAACAGAGCCAGCCACAGTGCCCATATAACAGAGCCAGTCACAGTGCCTATATAACAGAGCCAGCCACAGTGCCCCTATAACAGAGCAAGCCAAAGAACCCATATAACAGAGCCAGCCACAGTACCTATATAACAGAGCCAGCCACAGTGCCTATATAACAGAGCCAGACACAGTGCCCATATAACAGAGCCAGACACAGTGCCCATATAACAGAGCCAGCCACAGTACCCCTATAACAGAGCCAGTCAAAGAACCCATATAACA